>NW_010185933.1:0-56395 GCF_000695765.1 Mesitornis unicolor
CTCCTTCTCTGGAGACATTCAGAAACTGCCTGGACTTGTTCCTGTGCGACCTGGTCTGGGTGATACTGCTCTGGCAGGCAGGTTGGACTGGATGAGCTTTCAAGGTCTCTTCCAACTCCAAATATTCTGTGATTCTGTGATTACAAGTAGTATTAATTTTAATAGCAAATCAGAGGCTTCCTGGTCATCACGTTCCCTCTCTGAGGGAAGCACCAGGAAGAGCTACCACCTGTGAGATATCAAGTGGGGCTGTGGCCATCTCTCTGCCTTTGTAGACCGCACAAGGTTGTGAGCCAAGTACATGCTTGTGTAAGCAGACATTGTATTTGAGATCTCAGCATGTTGAGCCTGGTCTCTTTCTGCTTTATGCCCCAGTGGGTTTGTTATGGGACAAACTGTCTTCTGGCCACTCTGCCTGTTAATAACAGGAGCAACATCTACTGAAGATTAATTCTCTCCCGCCAGCCAGGTAGAAACGCAGATGAGGTGGCACGTCAAAGCTGCTAGGATTTTTCCATGCCAACTCCTGCTGCTGGGAGGCCCATTGTACTCCTAGGTCTCCGTTGTGCCCATAGGAGGTAGCCAAATAATTTCATCCTTGGAACAGAACAGACTGGCTTGTGCGGCTAATTTCCTTCTGGTCTGCTTCTCCAACACTGATATACATTAGTGCATTATACTAGTAAAGTGTACAACTTGTGATATTTCATAGTTGAGTAATGTCTGCCAGGTGTTATTGGTTTGGGTTTTGGCATGTAATGGCCAGGGCAGCAAGCACAAATAGATGGCTCTCTCTGACCATTTTCAGCAGTCACCTTGCCTACTTCTTGCTGACACAGTTCTTATGGTAATTAATGAGCTGGCACATTCCTAGGAGCCTTGTCAACAAATTAATCTCTGCACAGAGGGAACAGCTGAACACAGGTTCCTCTTGTTGTCTCTGGCAAACAGGGGAGATGGAGAACCTGCAGGCAGATGGGGAAGGGTCTGTGTTAGGAGTCCCTGCTTTAGGGGTGGCCAATACTATGCATATTGAGTATATTTTATATAAATCTGTTTTTATCCTGTTGAGCTTTCATGTGTCTGATTAGAGTTTCTGAGGTGATTACTTTGCCCGGTGAGGGAGTGCAGTTAACTTGAGGCTGCAGGACCAGAGATGTTCAGCTCTGTCAGTTATGTGAAGGCATCTGTATGGAAGCATTTTGTTCAAGCAAGCACAGAAAGGTGATCTCTAGAAGGATGATGTGCCCAAGGAGCTTGCTCTTGATAAATTGTGTTTCATGTTTGGTCACACTCTGGGGCAGTGGCTGGAAGTGAAACAATGAGGGGAAATTAGTACTTCCCTACAGCGCCCCAAAAATATGCTTTATCCATGAAGGCAGCAAAGGAACATGCTCTTCCTCCTCCCCAGCTCAGAAGATTGCAGGGAGCCCTGTGGCCTCACATTTCCATCTTTCTACATCTCATTATGCTCAGAGACTCGGCAAACTTGAAAGAGCCTCTCCAGGCAGCTCCTGACTAACCCTCCACAACAACCACCCGTCACAGCTGACCTTGTGCTGGTACTGTTCTACATTTTTTTTTAAGACTTTGGTCAAAGCCCCACAGTGAATTTCACTAGGGATGGAGAAGATAAACAAGTGGTAGCCTCTGAAGTTGTCTCCAGTGTGGACAAAGCAGAAAACATGAATGTGAAGAATTTGTTGCTAAAAACAACAGAGCTCTGCCTTGAGACTTTACTGGGATTTGAGTCTGCATTGCCTTCCTTGAGCCATCTCCTGGTAAGTGCATCGGTGGATCATTATAAATCCTGTTAAATGTTCACAGAGATGTTTCTCCTCCTCCAATGTGATTCTTTTGCAGTAGAGGTGGAAATGAGTTGACAGTATGGCTTGGGGGTTTGATACTACTCTGTGGTCAGTGTTTTTCAATCCAGTACTTGAAAAGCTGTCGAGAGAGGGAGAGAAACAGCTTCTGAGAGGAAGCCAGTACTGTATTTGAGTGTGTTTTGGTCTCATATGCTTAAATAAGAGCCAATTAATTCAAATGTTATTGGATGTTTCTTACTCTTTGTGATGTTTGAAGTAACTGTGAAACATTCAGCTCTCACTCTGTGGTTGTGAATCACCTGAGCAGAAGAATATTTCATTTATAAGTTTAGGAGCTGTTCCTTGATGTATACAGAGTACTAGGCTAATAACCTGGTTATACAGTCAGAGTTGTATTAGAAGTCCCAGGGCTGTTGGTATTGATCCCAGTATTGGCCTAAAGTAACTCATGTCTCTGTTACGAAAGAAAATGGTGTATTTGCTTGAGGGACAGGGTGATCTGCAAGCTAAGAAACAGATGTTTCCTTAGAGCACCTAGGAGTGAGACATGGAATTTATTATCTGGTTTAGTGTTTACTTGCTCTTTCCTCTCTAGTTGTTAATGCCAACTGGCCACGGGGAAAATTTTTAAGTCTATGGCATATCTCTGCTTTGATTGTTGAAGAGATTGGAAAATGATCCACACCAATGTCAAGTCCATGATAATGAGGGGATTGACTTAGGTAAGGAAAGAATAAAGACTGGCCACAGTTCTGCGCTGAAGCCACTGACTAAGCTGTCAGGAGACAAGTTTGATTATTGCCTGTCTGTGGGATATTGGTTCTCCCCAGGACAGTGTGCATTTTGCTTTCATTGTCACCAAAGGCATCTCAGTGATGAAAACAAAAGAAAAGTAGCATGACTGGTTTTTATAAAAATATACTTCCCATTCTGGTTGAAAAGGGAATACCCCAGGCCTTTACTTTTCTAAAACCATCCAGGTGCATCAAAGCATTTCCTAGCCAATTTGTCATCATTTCAAGGACTGCCTGCCTGTAGTAACAGAGAGGACAGTGCAGTTGGGTGCTAACCCTTTGATGTACAGGTCTGTTGTACCCAGCTCCAACCCACGGTATCAGAAGGACTTTCACAGTGTTGCTTCTGCTTCAGTGGATTAAACTGAGCTGGATTCTGCACTGATATTTCAGTTGTACTTTTATTAACATAGAATTACACTAAAATGTCAGCTGGAAGAAACACGTGAATACTGCAGTTATACCTAAGGACATTATTATGGTCAGTGATGCAGCTAACACACACATGTCCAGTCCAGCATGTATACAGTGACTGTCTTGCTCTATTGAACTGCTAAACTGTTTTTGGTTCACATAAGTGCTTTGAAACTGCAATGATAGACAGACCAGAAATTTCTACAGAGAGCTGAAACATTACCTACCTCTGCCTTGATACTGCAGAATCTCTAGAGGTTTATGGTAAATTGATCTCATTTGTGAACCCTAAAAAGAGGTAGATACATCCCAATTTAGTGGCTGAATTAAGTTTCTCTAATGTGTTTGCTTCTTCCTGGGACTATTCACAGCACAGGGTGTTAGCCAGCTAATTTAGATTTAGAAGCTGGTCAATAGCAAAAGAGACACTCCCTCTGTAGTCCTGAGTGTGAGAGTGGTGTTTCCAGAGGAAAATGGAGCTGAGAGGTGGCTCAACTCTTTCAAATGAAAATTTGCACAAAGATCTGTTTGGCTGTGAGTTAGCAAACCAAGATTCATCTTCATGAAGGAAGGGAACTTGCCAAAGAAAAGCAATATGAGCCAATAAAATTAAAATGTTCTGGCATCTCTCACGCTAGGGATGTTGTGTGCCACTTACATTAAATATCCTTTTAGGTTACAGAAGGCTATAGCTGGTTGATTCAGTTGTATCACACAGCAGAGAGTTCCAGTAGTTATTTTTCATTAAACACTTACAAGTGTTTTCTTTATAGGTCTTCTAAGCAAGTCCTATTTTAATAGTGGGGATTGCCTCAATCTGCTTTCTCAAATGTCAATGAAAAAGCAGAAGTGCCAACTATGGGATTTTATGTTTGTGACCATACCTGTGCTGTATCATCTCTCAAATCTTTCCGATTTCTATTCAATAGCTATCATCTTTGTAGCTTTTCTTCATGGAGAAAAGGCTCTATTATCCTTACAATACTTTCTGAAGTTGTGTTCATTTTTTTACCATTTCCTGTTGTGTTTTTGACACAGATCTGATCACAGCACTTACCAAGGAAATTACTCGTGGTTTCTCTAGTGCACGGCACATTGGTATTTTCTGTATCCCAACATTTTGACTCTGAAGCAGACGTTCATATACCACAGATGTTTTGAGCAGATGCATTAGTGTTTGATCATGCTGAGCTGATTGAAATGACCTTTGTATTCTTAGACCTTCTTTTCCTCACCAAATGTTACAGTGAGTTTAGATCCTTTCAAGTAAATTAGCCCAGTCCTTGCCATTGTCTACACCAAACATCATCTGAGGCTGTGCTGACCAAATATTTCATGAGATCTTTCAAGCCATGTTTAATTCTCTATTTTGTTGTAGATTTTACAATCTCATTATTCATTCTTTTGCTTCCAGGAGCTAATAGATATCTCCAGACCTTGCACTGATTGCCTTATGGTTCTCTTTCCTTCTTGAAGATTGACCACACGAAATCCAGGCAAACTCAGTGTGGCTCTTTGTCTCCCTCAAGTGACTAGCATAAATACCAACCTATGTGCAATTATAACATCCTCCTGCGAAATAATCCCTAAGGTGTGTTGTTCCCATTGAAGAAGCTCATCTGTATTTTTTGTCTTATATCTTTGGAAACATAAATCTGAATATTTTTTTAAAAGGAACATGGCTTTATTTCTTGCCTAGAAAAGTCAGGATGAGAGGAAGATGGCCTCAGACTCTCCTCTGATATTGCTGCTTGGGTAGCAAAAAAATATATGAGACAGTTACTCCCGACCCAACATTTTCCAAGACATCACCTCTAACCCATCTTACTTCATAGCAGTCTGAAAAATTCTACATTTAATATTTACGCATAGATTTGTCTCAATAGCTGTGCTGGCGAGAGCAGACCTTGCTGAATTGGGCTTGGGGGAAGTGAAGGTGGCTGTGCTGTTTCCAACCCAACCTACTCTGTCCTCTTAGTGCTGTGTGGCCCTAGGTGATTTCCTTGGCCTGGCAATCTCTGCCCAGAGCTCATTACACATTGCTACTAGAGTTGTGCTGAGAAGATCAGAGCAGAGGTTGCTTTTAGATACCTTAACTTAAGCTGAGGACATAGCAGAATTGTACTTTGGTTCCTTTGTCACATATATCTGTCTTTTTTCACTGTATCCTTTAGAACTTTGTATGCAAAGACAGTTTTTCCAAAGTCACCAGACATAGTTTGAGTCAGGGGAGTGGCATGTGTATAAGCAACATGGGGGACACTTAAAGAAATGGATTCCCAACGGGCTGTCTCCGTTCTCAGCAGCAATGATTAGCCCAGCTCTGAATGACAGAATGCAATAAAATGGAGACAGCTTTGCCCTTGATGCATAATAAGTGAAAGACTAGTGGGAAATAGCTCTGAAAAACTTTCCTACATTTAGATTGGATGAGTGAGTACAACCCTTTTCTGTCTTTCTTTCTCTTCACTAGGTTACAGCAACAGCCTAGAGCTGAGCCTTTGGTGTCTTTGCCCTTCTCTTTTCTACCTCCTTTTGCAGCTCCTAGGATGAAAAAATAATGTGGCTTTTCTAGCGTCCTAACCCCATTCTGTCATTTCTGCTGCACTCCTGTGAAATGCGCGTTATACTACACTAAAGCTGGTGTGCAGCCAGCGTGGAAATGGTATTGGCAAAGCTCTAATGGAGGCAGCAATTTATGACTGCGGCCAGGTGGAGTTCTGAGGGATTGTACCTGAGCTGCCAGCCACTGAATTGAGCTCTGTCATCTTGGGCAGATAAATCTATTGGTGCTATTCAGGTGTGGCTACCACCCTGCGGTCTCTTCTTTGTAAAAAAATGTTTACTTTTAATTTGAATGAATGTTAGTAATTTGTTCCACGTTAAAAAGGAGATAAAGAGAGACAGATACAAAAAGAGGAAATCAGATGGTTGAAAATGGAAAATATTTTGTTATGATTCATTCTTTAATATGCACATTTTTAGGTCAGTACTACCTGGAATTAGGCCAAGTGGAGCTGACCAGTCAAGGAGAAAGTTTGTGGCTGGGTGATCCTAGAGCTTGTAATCACTTTGACCAGAGAGGAAAGGGGACTTGTACCCCACCAGGCACAAATTATTACCTCTTCCTTCCTCCGTCTGCACATCCCAGTGCTTGGTCTCAAGCAGCTGCCCTGTTTGCCCACTCACCCCTGTACCACAGCTGATGCAGCCTGAATCCTAAGCCTGCTGAGATACAGCTGCAGTGGTTGAGCGTGATGCTGTGGGAGGTCACCAATTGCTCTCAGACTCCTGTTTTCCCTTCCTATCTCATCTGCTGTCCCTTAAGAAGTGCATAAAACCCCTGAACACAGGACAGGTCTAGGTACAGCTGGAAACAGTGCATGTCCTGATACCATCACTCTTGGGGGAGTTCTTAACCTTGGCTTGAACCTCATGATCCTGATGCCCCTTTCCTTTCTCCCTTTCCTCTGCCCTCATCATCTTTGCTGAGGCTGGATGAAACACAAAGGTAAAGAAGTCCACAGACTCAGGGGCTTCCTCTGTTTCAGCCACTCCAGTGGAGTTGGGTTTGTGTTCCCAGAATGGGTTAAGCCTTAGCTCTCTTCAATTTCCCCTTTCTTGCTCTGTCGATACCATGGATCACACTTCAAATTTCACCTAGGATGGGAATTCACTCAACAGTTCTTGATGCAAGATTATGCAAGAAAGGAAATTTAGAGAAAAATATGAAGCTAAAAAAGAAATGTCTTCTCCTAGTTATAGCTGTGGGTTGGGTAAAAGTCCGAGTGACGAAAATACATCCTTTCCCATATACTGCCACCGTCCCCTACTTGATTCAGAGCAGTGCTGCTAGAACGCTGGTGCACCCTTCATGCCTTTAATATCTTCATGTAAATAGTTTTATCATCCCTCTTAGCCAAGGTATCCATCAGCTGCTAAAGGCATCATTTTCTGTTTATCTTATTATAAGCTGCTGCTCCAGCGGAGCTGCAAAATTAACATTGTGCTCAGCAAAATAGTCTATGTAAAACAAGGGCAATTTATACAGAAATATCCATAATCCTTCACATTAGGATTTGGCTGTTAAAATCCTGGCACCTCTCAGAGGTCACTCTAACCTAGTTAAGTTCTGTTAAGAAAAGCTGTTATTATGGCTCACAGCTTTTTTTCCTACAATATTGTCTCCTTCAGCTTGCGTGCTTCAGGACTCACCTCTGTCTCCCCTACCTGCTGTCTGGCTCTCCTGATTTAAATTGCATTACTTTCTGTCATACATTATTGAAGACTAAGCTTAACTACCCGGACACCATGGACAGTACGCAATAGTGGGGTTAAAGTTCCTGCAGTATTTCCTTTTCTTTTTTCTTCTTTTCCCTCTTTGGGATTTAGACCACAAATGAAGCACAGTGAGGGAGGCTGCTTGTAGAAAAGGTGCTGAGCTGAAACAGGCAGATGTTAATCCAGTTCCCTGTTGTGACATGGGTGTCCTGAGTGACCTTGGATATATCATTTCATTTCTCTCTTCTTTTCTCTCTCTCATTCTACCTTATTCCCTCTCTCACTGCTTTGCACACAATAATATTTACTTTCACCATTTAGAATATCTCAGTGGTTTTTTTTTCTCCCAGAGCAAAATCTGTATTAATCAATGTGTGCGCAGTACTTTGAAGAGTAGAATTTTGGTCTGTGGACCTCAAATTTGATAATACCACACAAATACATACATTAAATCTCTCCTTACAGCTCATTCAGCATTACTATACACGGTTTGAAACAAAATGATGCTAAGGTTAAACTTGCATCTCTCTTGCCTGAGGCTTTTAATGAAGTGAAAAGGAGAAGATTTTATTTCAACATTAGTGTGGCAAGTCTGTGGCCTTAAATGGAGTCCTGTTGAATTTATCTGAGGGGTAGGCACACAGCTATGTAAATATTGAGAGCCACTGGCTTCCTGGTATTTTCTTGTGCAGTATTCCTTTTCATATAATGAATCACAAAACCTGGATCACAAGCTGTCCTGCTTCCATAGCAGAGGTCTCGCAAGCACTTTGAGGTGTGTGGCAGGTGCTGGCTTCTCACAGGACAAGTTTCAAGAAAGCACCTGTAGAAAAAAAAATTACATTTTGCACTTCAAGATACAGGAGAATTTCCCCCAGGCATAACGAAAACATCTCTCTTGCACAGGACTATAATCAGATGTGTTTGGAACCCTGACATGGCCACAGATTGGCTTTCAGGTCCTAAGTGCCACTGCAAAGTAGAAAAAGCCTTATGTCAGTGTAAGTGGATAAACCAAGGGTAGCACACAGTGACTAGTCAAAGAAACCTCAGGGAAGACTCTATAGGGACCTCCTGTCTTCTGGCAAGCAGATAAGGCAAACCTTGTTTCACCTTCGTAGGTGGCAGCATGAGGCTGCAAGAAGTTCACTCTCAAGGTGTGCTTGGCACAACTCACAGTAGAGTCCACATTCCTCAGAATATAGATAAAAGTGATTAAATTAAGGTTGCAGAAAGCAGCACCTTTTGAATGAAGAAAATCTCTTCCCCAATGCAGAAAGAAAAGTAATTACATTCAGAGAACCCCAGAGAGCTCCTGCCTCTACCACTGATACAAAGAAACAGACTGAGAAAGATCAGTCTGACAAACAATAATATATTTATACTGCAGTAATCAAAGGGGCACAGGCAATGGACCTTGGGAATGTTGCCTTTCTCATTTAGGGCCCTTATCTGATAATGGCAGGATTGTTCCCTCATGTGTTAGATTAGGAAGCTACTACAGGACATGGAAACTTCTGTACTGCAAAGTTTTGCATTGGCAGAGGAGCCCATTTCAGTGGTCCAGGAAAGGGTGCTGTAGTTAGATTCTGATTCAGTAAGGATACACCTAACCTTCATCATGCAGATAGTTTTGGAGGTATCAACAAAGGTAGCTGTATCACAGGAAGCCAGTCGATCGTTTAAACACCATGTACAATGAAGTGGCAGAGCTTCACTTGCTGCCTTGGTATAACACACTGAAGGTTATTCTAGGCAGCCCTCTGGCTTGTTGAGAAGTTTCTAAGGACTCTACAATTTCACTGGAGGAGGCTTTGTTACACCTGTCTTTGACCACATCCTTGGGATTTTGAGTGGGCTGAGGTCTTTTTAGTAGCTTTATAGGATCAGAGGAAAAAACAGGGGAGAAAGGGCTTTAGGAGGTTTCTTTATCCATTTTCCTCCCCCTTTAGCAAGGATCAGCTTTCTATATATAATTTCTGATGGATGTTTCCTCTTTAAAAGTGTCCAACAATGAGACTCTACCATGCTTCAGGCAATCCACTCTAGTGCCCTACTCCCCTTACTGTTAGGAAGCTTTTTCTGATGTCTAACCCTCGTATCTCTTGCTGCCACTTAAGCCCATTATTTCTTATGCTAGCCATCCTGGTCATGGCAAACAGATTATTTCCTTTCTCTTTCCAACAACCTTTATGCAATTGATGGCTGTTATGCTTTCTCCATTGTTCTCTCCTCTGTCTGAAACAACACCAGCTCCCTCATTGCTCCCTCACAGATCATAGTATTTGGTCTTTGAACGTTCACATTTCAGTCCTCTGGATTTTCTGCTATGGTTACATTTCTTTTCTTGAGGTCCAGTGCCCAAAACTGGATGAAATGGAAGTTTTACTGATACAGGCTGAGGGACAAAATCAGTTACCTTCAGTTACAACTCATGACATATTCCCATCCTCACCATATACTTGTACAAAAATGATTTTAACTAAGAAATTGGTGGAAAATAATTTTCTTTTGTGGCAATTTAGACTTATCTGATGCCTTTCAGGTGTTATTATTAAATTTTATTACAACTTAGACTCTTTCTTCAAATCGTTAAATCTCTAGGACAGCTAGTACTGATAAGGTGACTGTACTTACATCTGTCTTTGCTTTGAGTGTTGACATTTGAGTGAATGCTGATAGCTGTTCCCAGGGAATCAGTGTGGCACGATGATTACCTAGTCTCACAGATCCTGACTTTGAAATTAGAGTGTTTGGAGGTGGATCTGTGGTACTTTTGTCCCCTGAGAGACAAAAAGATGGTGGATATTGGACATGTGCTTCCTGTTGAGCAATTGGGAACCGGCAGACCACTTTTCTCACCTTTTCCTATTGTAACTTCCTTTTGGAAATCCTTTCACGTTCTTTGAAGGAAAACCAGGCTAGCAGACTTATCTTTCTATGATACAGCATAGGGACAACTTCTTCCCATTACTGATAACAGACTATTGCCCAAATGCAGAGAAAATTAAAGAAGAAAGGTCAGTGAGACTTCACCTGTCTGAAGGATCCTTGTGTTGGATCCCACTCTGAGGCTGACATAAATGTGATAATAAGACATCCACGGAAATGATGAAGAAGAGCAATCCAAGTCTCAGTCCTGATAGTAGCCCTGATGGCAGAGAATTGTGTTTCGTACCGTCTTCTTGGCTCTGATGAGTACATGAGATAGCAACTTTTGTTATTATGGGAGAAGGATGGATATGGTAAAACAAGGACAGAGATGAAACTTCTTTGCTCCAGGAAAGCCCATGACTGTGGCCTTTGACTTCAAAGGAAAGTTTGTAAGGAGCAGCAGATGTTGAGAGGACATGGGAAGCTTTGAAAAGTTTTGGTGTGTTTTGTGTTAGAACTTTCTTGCTTCTTCCCCTTCCCAGTGTAGCCTTGTGCAAAGCCTCCTCCATGTTTGTCTATCTGCGCTCATTTCCCTGGGTAGGAGCCTCAAAGGCTCAGAGATTATCAAGGAACCTTTAATGAAAACAGGACAATTTTCCACAGCCTTTGGATCTGGATTGAGATTTTCTGCTAAAACAACAATTTACAGGAGAGCTTCGTATTACTATCAAAGAAGAGATGGACTTTTTTTTCCCCTATTATATAGTCTTTGCTGCTGACTCCAACAGGTAACATGTTCCTAGCTCTAAAAGTCTCCAATAAAATCCAATTTTAATCTATTGAGATTGAGGTCTCTCCTCCCATATTGTCATTTTTTAGATAAAAGGGCTGCTCATTGCAGTGTGGGAATCCTATCTTAAAAGGATCCTTGACAGCGATGCTTTTTAAACTAGGCCATTAGTCTTGTGACAGTGTACTAGAGGATTAATAGTGAGTTAGTGAAGCTAATTTCACATTGCCTTACTCAAGTTCTTCCCCTAAGAAACATGAATTTGTCTAAGGAAATCAGAAAGGGGACAGGACAAAATGCATAAATGGGGACACTGTGGATGTGACAGCAAAGCGTCTGGAAGGCTTTCAGCCCTGCATCTAGTCAGACTCTCTTGGTTTGCCTCAAATCTGCTGCTATGACCCTCTAAAAAACCCCCCATGACCTAGGATTCACTCAATGCAACCATAGCCATGACAAAGAAAGGTCTGAATCTAGGGAGAAATTCAGGTACCTACACTTCTAATGCTACTGTGGATTCCCAAGAGTATCTGAGACATCTGCATTGGGTTTTCTGGAGACCAAGCACTTTCAGAAGTCAGACAGAAGGCTCTCGATTGTCTGAAGTGGTACCAAACACCTGTGCTCAGGAGCCTGAATTGATGCCATAAATGGCCCTTGAAGAGACCTAGAATCTCCAAAGACAATTCAGCCTATCCAAAGATGTCTGTAGAAAGTAGAAGTATGAGGGCTTTGAGAGGAAACTCTGTTCTTGGATTTGCCTATTATTACAAATTTACAACTCAGTCCTTACACAAGGTAGACCCAGTAACTTCTAATGTTAGGCCCTGAGCCTGCTGGTGAACTGGGGCAAATGGGAAGGATGATACAAAGCAGGGACCGTAACAGCATTGTGCTACAGAGAAAAAACAGGGCACTTTTGAAATAATCATAAAGGAAAATGAGAAGAAACATGGAAACATCAAGTACACTTTTAATTGCGTAGATGTTGTCACATGATAAAATCAATGAAGAAAGGAAGGTTTTTAACTCCTCCAGTATTCAGGATGTGTTTTCACTCTAATATGCTGTGATTCAGATTTCCTGCATCCTCAGGCTGCAATAGAAAATAATCTATTTTGTTGTGTTTTCCTCTCAAATTTTTTTGCTTGTAGCTATAAACACCTGGAAATCCTGGCAGCATCAGCAAAGCTCATGCTCAAGAGAATGTAAGAGAAGCTGACTGAAGATTGTGTTGACTTGACCACAACAGCCCCGGTACATTTGACTTCACGATATGGTGAAATGCTTTGTCAGCTCTCCTGGATGCTGTGAGCTGTAATGCGTACTGGCTGGCAGCTGTGCTTCTTGAAAGCATGCTGCCTGGGAGCAATATCTCTGTTGCTGGTCTGGATGTCATGGTCATGCTACTTAGTCCATGACCAATGTTCTCACCCTTCCCAGCTCCATAGATCTGCCATTGTTTCATACCCTGCCTTTCAGATGTGTCGTAAAAGGCACTGAAGGCAGAGGGTTTTTTGGTCTTATCTCGTTGAATTCCCTTGCTCTGTGGGTTGCATTTCAATTCCAAATTTTATCTGGAATCAGCTTTGTGGGGGTTACATTAGGTCTACAGAAAGAACAGAACACTGAAAAGTACAGAGAGAGGCAGGAGGAAGATCAGATTTACAGTTACATTTGATCCAAAGGACAGAGCTTACATATTCTTGGTGGTTCAGGTTTTTGTTATTACGGAGTTCCCAGATAGGACAGGCTTACTGGCTCTTTTTCTGTGTACACGATGAGGATATATATTTATTTTAGAAAAACACTTAGCCAGAAGGAAGACAACATGTAGTGAAAGATAAATTATGCAGATAATGTTCTATTATGCGCACAGAGTAAAAAGTACAAGGGACATGAATTTCCCCAGGGAAACACCTCTGAGATGGAAGGCTGGGACAACAGACAAAATAAAATAAAATGAAGAAGAAGAAGAGGGAAAAAAATGAATTGTAAGTAGTCAGTTCTGGCAGATTTTGCTTGAAGGAGAAGGAAGACTGAATGAGCAAAAAATTGTACTGTGGGCAATTCCTTCCAAAGAAAGGACTTTGTGTGGGCTGTGTCACTTATCAAGGTCACTACTCCAACTCATGAGGACAGTGTTTTGACCCTGCAGGTATTTATGAAGCATGGAGTGAGTGACTGGAAAGTGTGAAAAGAATCAATGTAGAAAACAACTGGCAGCATCTCTGCCCTCCAGGTTTTCCCTTTGCTCTGAGGTGGGGAGCACACTGGCTTTTTTTAGTTCTTCTCTGTGCTATTCGGCCCGTTGAGGTCTGGCAGAATCAGTTCTTTGGGTTGTGTGGCAATGCCAGGTCACACACAGCAGGCAGAGCAGCCCCTGGACTTTGAATAGAGATGAGCAAAAAGGTGCTGCCAAGGGTAATATTTGGTAATAATTGTACTTGAACAGCAGAGCATAGAGAGAGTCTCAGTGGGCAGGAACACAGTAACAGCAAGAAGATGCTTCTCTAAAGTCTCTTGTTTCACCCCTAGAGCTGTACCTTGTAACAACAGGTCTCAAAGCTGGCATTTTCAATCGTCCCTGTTACTGCTTGCGCTGATGCTCAGCTACACCACAGCAATCCTTCTGATGCGTTTGTGTTTCTCCTGCACAGTGCAATGGGCTGACCTGTGCTCAAGTGAACAAACTGAGGTTGGGGTTTTTCCAGCCCTCAAGATACATCCATAAGGTGGTAGTCTCCTCCCGTGACTCAGCGCACAGGTTTTCCTCATTGCATTCGGTTTCAGATTCACTGATCAGGCTTTTGGAGTCCTTGAGCTGAGGTGCTGAGAGGATACAGTATTTCACAGGGCAGGCTGCAACCATTGGCAGAAACGAAATTGGTTCTTCCCATGTGGCTGCTATCACAGGGTTCACTGCAGACAAAAAATGAGAAAACAAATCCAAGTGCTGGAACCCCTGTGGCTTTGCCTTCACATATATGTTTGAGGGGACCACTGTGCTATGGATTAACCTCCTGCAAGCATCTGCTGTAAGAATTACTCCCATTCTCTGTGCTTTCCATACTACAGCCTCACATTAAGAAAACAAGCCTATCAGTCTTTTGGGTTTGTGTTGACATTCGCAGGTTCAGAGACTTTTTGTTTGTTTGTTTTCTCTGCTCTCCTCAGTGCATAATTGGCCAGATTGCATTCATGTTTTCTTTCCCTTACAGCTTTCTACCAAGCATGACTCACAACTGGAGACTGGACTAATTCGCTGATGTACAAGGAATCATTTCTTCTGGACACCTGACTCGTGATCAGAACTCACAAATGGTATCAGACAAAAGGTCTGTTCAGGAAAGTGGTTCTCTTTATTTTGGCTCAGGTTTTTGCTGCTCCTTTTTCCTTGTCATTTCTTCTGCCTCCCTCACTACATACATCTTTCTTCCTCTGCCTTTGGAGTTGCTGGCTCCTTGCCCTTATATCTAGAATGATGTGCCCTTCACAGCATCAGCACCACAGATTTGAGGTATATGGGAGAAGAGGCTCCAACCTGCTGCTTGTGGCTAATGTGCTGTCATGCCTTGCTTTCCTTTTCAGCTCCCTTCTTTTCACAACAGCTACACTTTGGAGACCAAGAAGTCCAAGTGGCTTGCTTTCTGCTCACTATCCCTTTCTGCTTAAATATATTGTGAGCGGCTGCATGTGGACTTTGTTTTTCATAGCTGCTGGTGATTCCACCATCTGTGAATTTGTCTAATTCCAATAGAAGTTATTGGTCTTGGCTGAAAATTATTCCCTATTTCCTATGTAACAGCTGCTGGCAAAGCTGCTGTTCTCCTGACGGATTTTGTTTGGTCTAAGTTTGATAGCTTACTTATGACAAAGGCCAGCAGTCTGTTAAAACAGTATCATCTCTACATTTAGCACTTCTTTGCCCCTAGCTCTCATTTAATCTAAGTTTTAAACATCATTCACAATGTGAAAAAGCAGTTGCTGTTTGCAATATTAGGAGGAAAATGTCATAGGAAATAATGGATAAAAGGATAAGTACTGAACATCAGCATCTTTGGTTGTTGTATATTGATAAAGGATAAAATAACTGCTGTCTCATACCCTTCTCCTGAAGCTTTCCCTTCTTGATAAAATGGTGCATATGATGGGGAATGTCTCTCTATCATCAGTATCCTCTTTATGTACTCACAGTTTTCTTGTATGTGTGTTATTCTTTACAAGTAAAATGTTTCCAGGTTTTATTCTTGGCCTTCCCTTGTATTGCATATAAATGTATCTTCTTCTGTCATTTAGCAGTACTTTAGAAAACAGCTGGTGCCCCCAGGGTAAACCTGTAAACTGTGTCCTGCTCTGACAAAATTCTGCTTTGTCAGCAAACCATGTTGTGCATATTTCTCATTGTTTTGCAAATTGCCATTGCAAAGTGCTTTTGCATATAAACAAGATAGCTCTGACCTAAGAGATAGTAAAAATCGTTAGAGAGGGCACAGTAACTTGACGCTCTGACCTACCCTGTATAGCTGGACTTGTTTCACTTGGGCAAATTATTATTTATAGTGACCCATTATGTCATCAGAATACTCCAGCAGAGATGCTGCAGCTCCTACTTACACAAATATTCTTTTGAAGGGCTAATTAGAAGAGATACACCATCAAGATTATGTGATTTAAAAATACAGTTCTAAACAGCACTGTCCAGACTGGGCAACAATAATTATCAGTTCTGATTAATCAGATCGTATAGAACCTTGCTACTCACCAGTTCTCCATGATCTTAGTTCAGATCAGATTTTAAGGTGGAGAAATTAATTTTGCATCAGTGTTTGAAAACAGACAGTCTTTGTCCAAATCACATAAAACTGATGATCATGATGTGTCCGATGAAAGCACTAGGATATACTTCAGGACTTCAGCTTAAGTTCCTTCAAGTACCTTTTCCCAGCCATTCCTGCCGTTGCTTACTCATGTGTAGCTAACAGGCTACATAAAAACAATATATCTTTCTCACTTAAGTAGTCTTTATGCTGCAGAGACCAGCTGGTGGTCTCCTAAGTGTCCAGGAGATTAATCAAATAGAAGATTTTGAAAATAAAACCAGCTCCATGTGCTACAGCCAGAAGAGAAGGCAAGGATAGTGTATGATGATTGCTGTGCTGCTACCCCTGCCTCTTTCCATTGAGCAAGAGGTTGGCTGAAGTGCTCTGGTGGGATGGAAGTGGCGTTTCAGAGACAATTACTGAATCATAAAACAAGAAGATCCAGTGCAACCCGTCTTGTTGGGTGAAGGTATAGGAGGTTGTAGGAACTGAGTGTGGCACATAAGTAAACAGAGGATGGTTATTTCCATGAGAGTTTATTCAGATACTTTCATGGCTGTTGAGATAAAATGTAAATCAAGAAAACTGATGACTTAGAAGAAAAAAAAATATTTTTTTTTTTTATCAGAGATGCTCCTCAATGTTTTTCAAGGGAAATACATGGTAATGGATTCCAAAGTAGTCTGGCAACTGTAAGCATTACTGTTTATAGCTTCTGCTCTAGAAGATATAAATTATATGTGCTGAAACAATGGGGCAGGAGTGTGTATGCCAGTGTGTCTGCATGCTAAATATCTTCTGATCTTGTTTTCTGATCTTGCAGTCAGTATGTGAGGAACCTCCCCTTTACTGAGACTTCTGTCTGCAGAAGGCACATATGCAGTGAAATATCTTTATTTTTCTGTCATTTCAGTCAAGTGGTCATGCTGGGACTCTAGTGCTGGGGCTAGGGCCGCTGCTGTTGTGAATCTCTTTGCCTGGCTACTTTGTACTTTTGGAAAGCAAGGGGAGAAATAGATTTCATCCTTGTTGGGTTTTTTTTCCTAAAGCCATGTTTCCATGAGAAAATTTGCAATGAGCCCAGTGTTTCCAGAGTTCCTTTGATAACTTAAAAGAACAGCATGGTGTAAAATTTTATCTTTTCCTCTTTTTTCCCTTTTAATAGACTTTAGTGCCTTATTAGAAGCATCTTTTGTTAAGATTAAAGTAACTAGGTCCCTCTGTCTGCTTTGGATATGCACGTGGTGCTTCCTGAACCTCAGCTATCCTCTTTGTGCAGTTCTGCTAATGAATTCTTCTGGTTGTAGAAGAAGGTAGTTTGTACTTGTAAGTCCATGGCACAGGGAGGATATTGCTGTTGTCAATATAGATATATAAGACATCCTGTCTGTTGTCATTGAGGTCACTGTTCTGGCACAGGGTGAGACATGAACAGCTGCAGAAATCCAGTGATGGCCCTGCGATTGCTTCCTGGAGGGATGAATGTGGAAATAAGTGTCAGGAAAAGGAAATTGCCCGTCATGCCTTCTGTCCTGGCCACTTGCTTGTGGGAAAAGGGTTGGCAGGTGTCCCCCATTCCTTCCATGAGGGATGAGACTGTCTTATTTTTTTTCTATCTGCTAAGCCTCTGCTCAGACAAAACTGCCATAAAATACTTTTACACATGATTATTGACCTCTCTTAGTTCAGGTCTGGCCTTTATCTCACTCCATGGTCCTGTGAAGGCTGCTAATTTTGAGGACTTTCTCCAGAAGCTGTGCTGAGAAACCATTTCTGTTTCTTTTGCTAGGAAGTGACAGTGGAGCTTCACAAAGCAGGACACTAGGGAGTAACCATCACACCTGGCCCTGATGATTTCCTGTGTCCACTGTGCAGCTAAACACGTGCTAACATTCATATAATGTACAGCAGTTATGATTGCAGGGGACAGAGACAGTAGATGACCTGAGTAACAGTGTATACATCTGTGATTGAATTTGTTATTGTATGGACTCCCTGCATGGGGCACCAACTCTGGTAAACTTCTGTTGGCAAAATGGTCTTCAACGAGCAGTTAAAAGCTGGCACATTGTGACAGGCATGAGGAGAGGATGAAGGTGACTGCCCATCACCAGCTGTTCTGAGTGGAAATCTAGCATAGCAGAGAGCTGGGACCAGGAGGGACAGCACTTGCACAAGGCCAATTGGAAAGGCTGCTTTTTCAAAGCTTCGTCTTCATACCTTTACAATCCAAGTAAAGTGGACAAATAAATCACTGTGCACAGTTGTCATCTTTCCCCTCCAAGCACCAGCCAAAGAGTTTAAATATAGCTAAACCACTGTATTGCCTCAGAATAAACACTCAAATACTCAAAATAAATTGCTAGGTCTTGGTATCACAGGCATGATTTATAAACCAATTATACTGGGAATTTTATTCTCTACTGTTGCTCTGATAGATTATGGGTCAATTAGGTGTTTTGCTCCTGTAGTAACACATCCTCATTCCATCATAAAATATCTGAACTTGGCACACTGGGATTTGTTCTGTCCATCTTGTGAAACACGTCCAGTTTGTGGAAAAGCTTTGAGAATCACTCTGCCAAGGGCCAGGTCTGTAATTTTATTGTCTCTGTTTACTGCTGAGGGCATTAGCAGAAATGCAGATGATTCCTTTCTGGTAAAAAATCTCCACCATCTTCTGTGTTCTTATCAGACTTGGGATGTGTAGATGATGTTCATGGTGCAGCTGAACCTGTAAATTATTAGCCATTGAGGAATGGGTTTCTTTGAGCCTTCAGAGTAGCTTGACAGCATCAGCATCGGTAATGGGTCTTCAGCAGGGGCAATAAGCAGACAGCTGGTGAAGAATAAGAATAGGGCAAACATGCTTAATCTTCCTCCATAACATTTTCTGCTCTCTGAGTATATTCAGCTCAGGATTTTCCAAGATTGATGTGATTCTCAGTAAGCCACACTGAGTTCCTCTTGCAGCCGCTTATCCAATCTGTCCTTGAGCATCAACAATTCTAGTACCATTCTGAACAAGGTACGTTAGCTTTTAGAGCAAAACCTGTTATCCTCTACAATGGTGCAAAATCAGTGACTCAAAAGCTTTTTTAGCTGAGTAATTTTTTTATTGGTGAAATCTGAACAAGGAGGAGAATTTGACCAAGACAGTTAATGAGTATAAATGAGGAAATTCAGGGGGAAATAGCTTTATGATTATGCCTCTAAGTGTTGCACCACTTTAGCAATGCATATTGAATAGTCTCTTGTTAATACAGGCTTTTCCACTCCTGCATGTTATCTGTGTCAATATAAGGCAGAAAGGGAATCCAGCCCCAGGGTTTTGTATCATCCTTGAATCTGCTCCCCCTCCTTTTTTGCAAATTAGAATGACAATGTCACAGTCTTGAATAACATTGTATTTTTTTTACTCCTATAAGATACAGTAATTTTCTCTAGCCATAGGGAAATTGAAGCTAAAAGAGAAACAAAATTCAGTCCTGGTCACATTTCTACAGTGGTGGTGTAAAGCCCCAGGTGAATGATTTTTGGTATTCTGATGCCCAGCCTTTTTCATTTCCTGGATGTGGCTCAGCATCCTGTAGTTGTTTGCATTAAGTGGTGCACATTGAGCAAGCCTTTTCCTCAGAATGCCTGACTCTCCTTGTTGCTTCCCTCCCCACATTTCAATTATCTAACATATGAATACAGCAAGCACTACAATAATTAGAACATCATATGGCACTCACAATTTATTATAGAGCAATTCCAGCATTGGTGGAATGGATAAGTAGTCAGAAAGAATAAAATAAACAATGCTGTTGATGTGAGCTGAAGATCACTAAAGTTAGTGTACTCACATAACAAATAAACACTAAGTAAGGTCTGTGTACAAGCTGGACTTGGGGAACTTTTTGAGCTTTGTTATAATTCCAGATAAAATAGCAGCATAGGTTAGAAGAGATGGATGTCAAGCATATTTTGCTGAAGATGATCTTTGTTATATTTGGTTTCCCTCAGCTGGGTGAGAAATTCTCCAGTATCTGCTTGCCTACTACTGTATTGCCATTTACCAGTTGTAATGAGTATTTAGTGTTTTCAGTTATTTGCTACTTCATTGAAAACACAACAGTCATTGGAGCCATTAAGGGATTCTTAGTCAACCCACTAAATAATAAAAATCTCTTGCTGGCCTTGGCTTTCAGCTGGGAATGTGAGCAAATCATACCCACTACCCATAATAGTCATGATAATGTCACAGAAATTGGGAATAGAAAAACCTCTTAACACCAATGTAGCATTAAGAAGCAGGCATTCTTTATTTGGCATCGGGTGCAAGGGGCGTTATTTATTCCATCCAAGCTCGCACAAGTAGGTCACTTTTCTTAGCATATTTATACACAAAAGTTTCAGGATTTTGCAATCTAAGTTGCAATGGTTGGTTGCAATTTAAATATGATTTTAAAGCATTTTAATATTTGTTTAATAATTCTCAAACCAACTGTGCTTGCATACAAGAGGTCTTTTGATGGTCTCTGGTGGACCTTGGCGGATCTGAAGAGGCACTCTTACTGTTCTTGTTTTTTAACTCCATTTATTAATTCCTTGATTTCCCTTATCAACTAGTGTCTATCTGCAGATAGTCTATCTGCAGTCCTTCAAAATGTACTAGGACATATCAGTGTGCCATGATGTTTCAGCTCCAATTACTAAGTTGGCTCCAATTATAAAGAAAACATGTATTGTACCGGCTACTGGCTTCAACTATGAAGAAAACATGTCCTTGAGTGCATGCCTGCTTGAGGCCCCTTGTAACAATTACCAAAGCTTTGAGGCACATGCAAAAACACAGGTAGTCAAATGTTCCTAGGTTGTGTCTCTGTAGAAATATTACAGCTGGGGTTGGAGAAAAAGCCTCTGCTGATGCAAACTGCACGTCCTTTGTGGATGGTTGCTCATATATGCAGAATGTCAAGAATTTTGGTGTAGACAACCCCATTTGCTATTTTCTCCCTGATAATACATTTCCTTCCAACTGAAATACTTCAGCTACTTGGATGAAAATTGTCTTTCAAATGAAATAGCTGGCTTCATATTTTCACTAAACATTTTTTAATGATGTGTAATAGGCACGATGCAGGCCACAGCAGAAAGAACAAGTTACACAGGGAAAGTTAGTGGATGACCTCCCAGGATGTCAGCTTCTCCACAAGAAGCCCCAGGACACCCTTTTCTTTGTTTTCACAGAGCAGATGCAAAGCAACCAACCCCTTTTTTTTTCCTGAGGGCAAATAGCTTCCAAGTACATCTGGTTGAGCATGAAGAATGAGAATATGAATACAGACAATTATGATGGAGTAGAGGCCTTGTAAATTTACACCCAAACTTACCCCCTGGTAACTCATTCATCTGCGTGTCTTGACAGGAGGCATGTGAAATAGTGGGACAATAAAAGCTGTTGTTACGCTGAAAGATGTTAATAGCTGGCCCCAGGGTGAGCTGGGTTTCCAAGACAATCACAGATAAAACAGTGGAAACTTTAGACTCAGGAGAATGAACATTCAAGCCTTTATTTTGTGAAATAAAGAGACATAGGCTATCTCAGAGTGGGGGTTGTCTAAAGGTATAGATTTTACAGGATATTATTTTTATGGAAAAGTACTTCAGGGGACAGACAGCAGGGCATCTGAAATGCTGGTGGAATTATCCAGCAAAGAGAACCATAGATGGCGATGCCTCAGCGGGTGAAGGTCTATAGGCGTGTCAGAGGG
The DNA here is from genome assembly GCF_000695765.1 of Mesitornis unicolor. NCBI lineage: Eukaryota > Metazoa > Chordata > Aves > Mesitornithiformes > Mesitornithidae > Mesitornis > Mesitornis unicolor. The sequence goes on from NW_010185933.1 coordinate 21,565, forward strand.
CACTGGGTATTGGCTCCTCCTGAACCTTTGCAATGTACTGCTCAGTCATCTGCCAGGATGCAGCACCATGCGGGGAACAAAAGGAGCTGCTTGACAAAGAAATATCATATGTAACTATTTTGGCAGCCTTTGGCTTGTTACAGGTGTTAAAAAAACCCCACAAACTTTCTTAAAATTCAGACTTTCAGGAAGGGAGGCTATAATACAGATCTGTTCTTATCAAAGGATTGATGTGCAGTGAAGCTCCTTTTCTATCTCCTTTCTGCCTCTTTTCACTGCGGTGTCTACACAACCAGCTGTCTTACAGGAAAGACACTATCATAATGACAGGACTAGCTGAGAGTGTAAGTTCATAGGGCTGCAGATGTTCTCTAATAGTTCCTGCATCTAAATCTGGATCAGCTTGATTCTGTCTGAAAATAGCATCACTTCCAAGGTGATGCTTTTGTGAAAAGTTTCAGGAATAAACTAGAATGGATCCACTACTATGCATGTAGGAAAACATATAAAAACTATTTGAGTTTTTAGTGTATTCCACCCAGTCTAAATGTAACTGTTTGAAAGCTGATTTCTAACGTAATCAAGTGAGTAGTTTTGCTCTGCAGTTAGTTGGAAGACAATGACACTTTCAGAAACTGATTCCATTTCTCTTGGACAGCTCTCTGAGGATGAGACAAATGGTCCCCAGGAGGTGTTTCTCTCTCCAGTGACTACAATAGAATCCAAGACATCTTGCAGGTCAGCTGCTTAAATTCAGTTGAGAAGAATCCTATCCAGAGTTCAGCAGCATTGACAGTTTTGCTCCAGGTGCCCCTGTACACTGAAAATTAAAAAATCCTTTCCAGAGCCTACATCAGAACTGTAAAGCAAGAATCCTGCAATTATTCTCTGCCAGAGGAAGAAAGCAAGGATATCCTGAGGGAAAATGCACAGAGGATCCTAGGAAGTGTTTACTTGCTCCACAATTTAGATATGTAGCTAGTGGCAAAATGACGTGAGCAAGCAAGGCACTTGAACTTTCTAAGGCAATGCCAGTTGTCATAGCTGAGACCCACTGATGTAACAAGACAAACTGGTAACATGTCAGAAACTTTGAAGGGATGAACACACTCCAGAAATGCCAATCCCAAAAGTTGCACAAGTGACTAACAAAAAGTGGAACAGTGCACATCTTGGTCTTGGCATCCATAATATAAGTAGAGCCATTTATTTATTTTAGTTTTCATGCTCTTCTTGCCCTTCTGTCCTCAAAAGTGGGATAGCTTAGATCAAGTCACTTAAGTCCATGCCGAAACAAAATGTACCGTTTTGATTAATACCTATGAAAACTCAGAGTGACATGGTAATAAAACTGTAAAGGTTCAGATTCCTTCAGGGAAATCCAGTTGCACTCACTTCGTTGTCAAAATAATGAGGTCTCTATTTTGCGGTCATAGAGTTAGTGCATTTGATGCAGGTAGAATGATTTTAAAGTCATAGGGACCTCTTTGAAGGAGACAAGAGGTAAAACTTTTTAAAATGGCTGGTTCTTGTATACCCATATAACACACCATTATGGGTTAATTGTCCTGTAAAATGTTGATGCTCTATAATCCCATACTATGTTTGAGAGCCAGCAAACCAGTCCAGGGCACAGCCCTAAACCTGTTGTTCCTTTGTAATTATCCTGGATAGTGCATGCAATTTTCTGTGACTTAGGTTCAGACAACAGTCGAGCGCATATGTTCTTTGAATTGTTGATCCCATTGGGGTTAATAGGTACATAATTAGTGATATCTAACTTTAAGTGTTTGGGTTTTATGTATTCAGTGATTTTGGCTTCAGTTTTCATTATGTCAGATGAACATGAACAGATGCAAATGCCGTTTGTAACAAAATATAGGGAATATTTTAGGTGATGCAGGGGTCAGATAAAGTTTCTCCTCTCCTTATCATTGCCCCTTTTGGTGCATACTGAGAGTATTCCATCACCATGCTGGATACCAGGTATTGACTGATTCCTGATAGTGAGTTGCTGGGACTGAACTGACTGTTGCTGATTTGGAGGAAGATGTATTCACATTTTTAGACAAAGCAGTAATAAGGCTGGATAAACACAAACGTACTGAGGGTCGATGTTTCAGATCAGGTAAAGGATTTGGACTTCAATAAAATCACTGAATGTTCCTTGTGCTTCAGTTAACCCAGAAGGAAAATTTAAGCAAAAAGTAGCAGTGACACTGAGAAACTTGCCAGCTTCTGGAGCAGGGCAAGCAAAGGACAACAAACACAAAATTAAGTGAGACAGAGAGCATCTAATGGGTGATGGATAGTTGCTTTCAAGATGGTTGAGTGCAGTGTTTCTAAAGCAGTGCTTAGTCACGAGTGGTCTCCTCCCATTACTGAGCAAAGTGAGCATTAGTGCTGCCATGTTCTGCCATCCAAGGAAGGAGACATTATAATATTCACCCATCTCAAACAAAAAACATGAGATGCATTGCAAAATCAGTGAGTTCAAGTCAGATTGCCTAATGTGTGGAAACTTATGCTGTACAGTGAGGTGCTGTTGTATCCTCCTATAGGAACTGAGGGATGGTGGTTCCCTGTGGCAAAACGGGAGGCCCTTTAGTTCATTCCCACCCCGATCCTCCACTTCCTCCTTCCCTGAGTGCTTACAGTCAGATCTGAAGCAATGAGGACTTTCCACTGGAGTTAGGAGAGGGATTCATCTCATTACAGACATGAGGAGAATCAAGGTAGGAGCTGCAGAAGGAAGGGAGAGGGGGTGAGATGTGTGGAGCTCACTGAGAAGAGATTGACACGTATGAAGAAACTGCAGAATTTAAGATTATACTGCAAACAACAGTGGTGAGATTGATCTCACCTCACTTCAGGTATCAAATCATCTGGCCTAATTTAGATTTTTACATTAGGATAAGATGAATCATAGTCTAGAAACATCCCTCTCTCTCCACTGACTGCAGTCAGTGTCTAGTGCAGATGAAGTTGTCTGAACTGTAGCTGTCTGTGTCTGGTGAGCTGGATCTGGCCCCATATGAGTGAGAGTAAATTTGCCTGTGCAAATCCCAGTTTGAGCATCTGGGTATTGGTTCGTCTTTCAGTGCAACTCGCCTGTATAACCATTTCTAGACTCCCAGCAGACTAATTATTACAAAAATTCTCTGTCATTGCTTTGCAATGGTCCATAGCTTAACTAATTTAAAAATGCAAATGAATGCTAAATTGAAGTTGAATCTGAACCATCTCCTTCTCCCTCTCGCTTTTCTTTTTTTTCTTTTTAATTCTCCTTCTGCTGGGAAAAGAAAGACACAGCAGACATTAAATGCTGATGGTGAAAATCAATCTTTCAGATTTGAGGTAATTTTGAATTAGATCCCAGTGCCAGTGATAGTGACATCATCAGAGTTGCTCAATTGATCCATGATTTGAGGAGAAACAACTTGGACTTGATCCTCCCTTTGTCCTTACAGAGAGAAATAAAGGCTGCAGTCTTCAGCTCTTTTTGCTGGGCAACTTTCATATTCCGATGATCTGAAATGTTAGGAAGAGGCATTCAGGGAGAACATAAGCAAATGTGTGAGCTAAAACACATCCCCTTGTACTGCCGTTGTCCTCATGCATTAAGCCACAGCTCTGTTTTGCAATCACGTGTGGGTGATATGCTCAGGTAGTCATGAAGAATTAGCTGAGGGGATGTTGCCTCATTAGCATCTGTAATTAGTTAGTTAACACTAGTTAAGCTGTTGATACATTCGAACTGTGTAACACCAGTCTCATCATCTCATGGTTCCCATCTATCTTCACCTGCTGGTGTTAACCTTTCTCTGAGACAGTAATACTTTTGAGGAAGAAGCTATGTTATAGCTATGTATTTGAGGGGAATGTGAACGAAGTCTAGCACAATGATTTGTGGTCTTTAGCTGCAGGATCCCATATATAGTAATAATAACCATTCACAGAGAGTCTTGTTGCTTTCTTAATGCCCACACTGCACTGTAACATCAACACTGAGACTGAATGCTCAGGAATCCACTTGAGCATTTACATAACCACTGATGGGCTCAGAGTTAGGTGTTGGAACTGCTACACCCCATGGACAGTATCAAAGTTTGGTAATCAAAACTGCTTACCACTCTCTGGACCATAGATCCCTTTGCAGTGTGACTGACTTAGGTACCCAAAGAAGAATACCTGAAACAGGATGCCTGTGTGCTTCAGGGTTAGGCATAATAGACCTTCTTAGAGATTCATTCCCTGCTCATCTATTGATGATAGTCTTCATGATAAGTGACATCTTGCTGAGAGAAACAGCAAATTACAAGAATCACCCCAGAGGGCAACTGTTGGCAGCTGTATTCACAGGACTACATTGGTGCACGCATAGCATTTTTCATATTTTGCAAATTGATGCAGAGATGAAATTTCATGAGTGTTTGTTGACACTTGCATACAGCAGACAGATTTCTAAATGGGCTCTGCATAGAGATTGAAATTCAAACTCTAATCCCCACTGTGCCATCAGTCTTGTACAATCCCATGATGTTTCCTGATACACAATGGGAGGTAAACATGGTTCTTGGAAGCTGTGAACCCCCTTGTTGCCCCAAAGCAGATGCTCACAGACACAAACATCTCTCCCTACAAATCCCAGACCAGCACAATGTGTGTGGGAGGGACTGGTTTTCAATTAGGATTCAAACACCACAATGATAGAGTCCTCCTAATCCTTATACAAAGGCGCATGTGGTTAATCAAACTGTAATGCTTCAGGCTCTGGGTAGCTTTGTTTACCGTCAGCTTAGTGCCAGATCTCCTGGGACATGTTCACTGGTTGAGGATGTGCAGCATTCTTCCAGCTCTCGCTCTTGGATGCAAGGCAGATGTAGCTGTTGCTTTGCCTAATGTGGTCTTTTAATAGTTCCCAGGAGGAAGAGGAGCCTTCAGCCTTCTTTTCTGTGCAGAGTATTGGTCTGGTTGCAAACTTGTTTGTCAGAAAGCACAGAGAATTTTCTGTGTGGACCAACTACATTGAAAGAGGGAGGACGGGGGAAAGAGGAACAAGAGGTTTTTTTTCTTGCATTTGCCTTGAGGGAGTTTTCTTCTTCTATCCTGGGTTACCCCAGGGATTGTAGCTCAATGTTAGCTGCGCCAGCCTAGGGTTTACTGGCTGTTTCCTGGGAGCATGGCAGCCCACATTTACAAAGTCCTCTAGTGGGGTCGTGTTTTAGTGGTGCTCCATTATCCTGTGTTCCTGAGGGAGAGGAGGAGTCACTGCTGAAAGTGATGGGTCTTTCTAACAACAGGCTGGCAGTTTTTGTGAACTAAGAAAGAACCTTTTTGAGGTTTTTCTGTGTGTGCCTATTAAAGCCCTTGGGAGTATTGTGGCAACCAGAGATCACCACCACAAAGTGAAAGCATGGCCTTAAGAACTTTCCCAGACACTGCTCTGGCCTCATGTCCTGACAGAAGGTGACAGAGGAGCTGTTATCCAGGATGCAGAGGCACTAATGGCCAGTCCTGCTTGCTGTACTAGAGATTTGTGTTATTGGTGATGCTTTCATAGGAGCCTTTATAGCCACACATGGCAGTCTTAATTTCGGATGCATATACAAGGCCAAATCCTGATCTTGGTGACGCCAGTGTAAAACTGAAATTGATTATTATATTCATTTCGAAGCAAGCTCTAGGCTTGTGTTGGGAACAGAATCTGACCAAAGAGCCTCTTCTGGGTGAAGGGAGAAAATGTCCCCTTCGCAGTGGAAGGGTATGAGAAGAAAAACCTCCTACCCTCCCACAATCCCTCAGTGTATGGCCCAGAGTGCTGCAGGTCTGCGTGTCTTCTCCATGCGTGTTTACGTTTGCACTTGTAAGAGACCTCTGTCTCCAGGAGTCACAACAGCTCCTCACTGCATCTGTCTCTCCAGCCTAGGCAGAGAGCTGTGCCCTCAGCTCTGTGTGTGTGTGTGTACGTGTGTGTGTATGGATCATAACAACCCATCAGCATGCATGGGATCCAGCCCTTGAGCATAAAAGCTTGTGTATCTTATGCCTCGGAGTCTGCTTGGGAGAGAAAGACTGAAATTGAATCGCTTCCATGGGCATGTGTCAGAATCCCATATATACATATAAAACATATATATACATATAAACAGGCACATATATGTGTGTTTGTGTGTATATGTGTCTTTTTGTGTTTCCATATTATCTGAGAGTGAGGTTTTTTTCTGTGGTTCTGTGCTAGTAGGCACAAAAGCAGTATTGAAGATTAATTCCATTTAATTTTAGAAGTAAAGAACATTGCCATCAGTGTTGGAGGACATTAAATATTTGGGGTTTTTTTTAGTTGCAAGATAATAATGTTCTGGTGTAAATGTTTTATAATTACCTCATGAATTATTCACAGTTAACTTGATAACCTGACATTTTATGGGATATGGTCTCTAGAGTGCAGGGAGGGAGGGAAAATTTGAAAATAAATAAATGTGAAGACAGGACATAGCTGCAGCAATGAGAAAGCACTGGGGCCTCTGATTTATTTTCTGTCTGCACTGAAGGGTGGTTTCATTATTTTATTTATATGTTTGTGGTGATGATCCACAGAATGTGAGTAAGTGGATGAGGTTATTTTCTATATATGTAGAAGGAAAAGAAGAGCTCAGAAAGAAATCAAATTCCCTTCACTGCTTTTTAATCTGAAAGTGGTGCTTGAATTATGTCACCTATTGTTCTGGATCTCAGAGGTTTTATTACTGTTGATACCATTTCCATTTGGTGAAGCATTAGTGAAAACCTGTGTGAATTTTTCTTTATACGTATTTCTGGGCCTTTTTTCTCCCTTCCTCTTTTCTTCTCCTTACCTTTCCCCTCTCTTCTTTCATCCTTATTCTCATTCCAATTCTTTATTAATTTTTCTTTTTTCTTCTCTTCCTTTTCAGTTTCTCTCTCTGTTCTTCTGGGCTTATCTTTTTCTCCCCAACACTCTCTGATTCTTTCAGCACTTCTCATCTTTCAACGTATTCTTCTGTCTACAACTCTCTCTTTGTTTTCTCTTTTGCTAACAGGATCTTAATGATATCTGCTGAAGTCTATGAGTCTTAATCCAACTCAGCTGGAGAAATCAGACCCAAAGAAGAGTTCCTGCAATTTATTGAAACATGATGACAGCTGCTGGAAGAAGTGTTAAAAACTAACACCAGGACATCCAGTCTGAATGCCTATCAGGTTTTGATAACCAAAATGCACTGGAAACAAATGCAGTACCTTCATTGCCATACCCCAGAGATGGCAGAGCATGGAGAGATCTCCAGGAGCAATGTCTTCTTTATGAAAGACATAAGCATAGCGCAAACTCCAAGGTCGTCTCTGTGTGGGCAGTGGGAAGGACTGTTTGGGATCACCGAAGCTAGCTAACATCGAGGTACTTAGCTGTGTTGAGGTTTATTGAACTGGAGTTTCCATAAAGAGTTTTCATCAGGAATGCATGTACTTTTTTCAAAGAAATTCTGAGGGTCTGCTGAGCCTGATGGATATGCTTATAAATTTTGAAGTAGCAGTTTGGAGGGCAATTTGGAGGGTAGCTGGCAAGACATGAGCCATTGTAGAAAGATAAATTCACAGGCAGGACTTTTTAGAGAATGAATTTGAAAATGAAAGAGTGATTCCACCAACCTCCTTCTTTCATTTATCTAAATTTATACAATGAACAGCAGAGGAAAGACAAAACTTGCACTGTTTATTTTTTCTTTCCACTCCTCCCCCCTCACCTTCTTTTATTAACCGGCTCTGGATACACCTTGCAAAGTACTTTTTTCTTGGCTCACTCCTTATTGTGTCTTCATCAGCCTTGAAATGGGAGCTGCAGGCAGCTTGATAAATGGATCAAAGAGCTGCTTCTGCCAGAATCAAACTAACAAAAAACTCTCAATATCCATAAATTCTTTTGTTTTAGCATTTCTAAAACAAGCACTACTGCCTTGGAACATCACTGAATAGTGACACACTAGTATCCCTCAGTGTTTCAGCAAAGGGATTTCTTTATCCAGTTATGCCCAGGGCAGAAGTTTGTCACTGGGTCATGGACAGGACTCAGCCTGCAGCACTGGAGAGCAAAGGCAGCTGGGGTATGGTGGGGAGAGAGAGGGAGAGAGAGAGAGAAAGATGCAGTCCTAGCAAGGCTGAGCAAATCTGGACTCTGAAATGTGCTGGGCAGATCAATCGAGTAAATGAGCCAAGATGTATGAAGTTGGGCCCTGCACACAGACACTAGCAGCTGTGCTGCTTCCGTGCAGTGATTTTTTACCTAGATACTTTCTAAACTGTCCCTTTCCTTCCAATCCTTCTTTAAATATGGACAACTAAATATATCCCTGGTTCAAACCTTTTGTCTTCAGCATGCTTACAAATTCATCCAGCCTGGCAGTAAACCAGGGCTTAAGCTACTGTGATTTATTGATAGAAGTGGTTCAGTCCCATCTGTGAATGTACAAAATGTTCATAAGAAAAAAAAATACCCCATAAGAAAGTGGTGATAGACCATCAGTAACAAAGCTCCCAAACAGCCAGGTGAAGACATGTACATTTCTTGCTGTAGTAAATACCACAGATGTTGCAGCAAGGGATGGGGAACAACAACAACAAAACTTAAGACAAGCAAAAAACCTAATTAAAATGTCTGATTTCTGAGGGGAAAGGACCAGTGGTAGATCCTGAGTGCAAAATGACAGAGGTTTGTGTTCCTTTCCTGACTAACTTTGTTTCACCTCCACGTGTGAAGATGGTTAATGTGCAAAGCAACAGAAGCTAATTTTGCCAGTATGGATCATGCTGAGAACCATGCATCATGTGCTCCTGACACTGTTACAAATATGCAGCAAGAGGGCAGGACCCAAGGACTGCTGTAAGGATGTCTGATAAAAAATGCCTCTGTTCCTACTCATTGCTTGCCTGGTTTATGGCTGGCTGTGTCATCACTGGGCTGCCAAGGTTCTGGGCTGGTTCAGGTCACGTCTTCCAAGTAACAACTCCAGTGCCATGGTCATACTGTGGGCTTGTTTCCAAATTATGGAGAACCAGTATTACTGAGTTACTGCAGTGGCCCCACCTTGTTTTTTTCCCATCTGCTCCCAGTCCTTCTGAAGAGCTGCCTGGCTCCAGAAAGACCTTTGCTGTTCCAGGAAGTGAGTATGAGCGGAGAAGGATGGAGAAATGGAGACTGCCTCTCTCTTGCTGGAAAGACATAGTGTGCACAAGGCCGTGCAGTCAGGAATAGTGGTGGGAATAAGAGGTAAGAGATCAGAAGGTAACTTGACCCTTGGGATTCTCTCATTGTTAAGAATGCATAATTGCCGTTTGCTTAGCACCAAAAGATAGCTGATCATTCACAGGAAAGGAGCCAATGGTGAGGATCAATATCTCTATTGCTGTGCTAGGAAAATAGCAGAAAGGGGATGGCTCTTTATGTATTACAGCAAAGCAAAAGAAATACGTGCTTAAGTCTTCTTGTATAAGGGGCTGATGGGGATTTGTTCACTGCTGGCTGTCATTTCAGTCTGGAGCTTCAGTGAGTGTGTGAGGATCATGTGTATCCTGCACTTCACATGTGGCCTGACTGGAAGCAGGGCAGAGGAAAGGTCTGCCATCCTTGATCTAGAAAGAGTCACCATGAAGGCAAAATAAGGAGTATCTGGGCCACAGACCCATATGTGGAATAGTAATCTGAGGAGATCACAACTGGGCACTTCAATCTCCATTTCCTATGCAGGCCATATTGATGCTTAATTTTTTTATATAGACGTCTGAATTACCAAGAGCTAACTTCACTTTGTAGAGCAAGAGCTGAGTTTGCACTGGTACCTGTGGTATCCTGCATAAAAGCATAGTTTGGTGGTTTTTTTTGCAGGGCAGGGTGGGGGTAAAATCTGTTTTATCGAAATGTTTAGCTGAAGAATTTTGTTTCCTATAAAATATTTGTTTCTTATCAAATATATATAGACATCTGAGTTACCAAGAGCTAACTTCACTTCGTAGAGCGAGAGCTGAGTTTGCACTGGTGCCTGTGGTATCCTGCATAAAAGCATAGTTGTTTTTTTGGTTTTTTTTGCAGGGCAGGGTGGGGGTGAAATCTGTTTTATCGAAATGTTTAGCTGAAGAATTTTGTTTCCTATAAAATATTTGTTTCTTATCAAATACTTATTGAGACTTCTTTGAAGGATCTCACACATGGAGTAGGAGAGGTTACTCTTTGAATGGGGTTCAGTGTAGAAAATCTTAATAATTGGCACTGGAAAGGAATATAGCTTTGCATTAGGTATGTCTGTACTTGTGCTGATAGTGTAACAATATCCTGATCTCTCATCCACAGGGTGCAATCCGTATATAATTATAATACCATTCCACTGTGAAACAAAACTGAAATACTAAGAATTGCCCTGAAACAGGAGTATTTTTCAGGTCAGCTTGGATGAGCAGGCCAAGCCTGACTCACCAGCTGTGTGATGCCACTGCACACATTTTCCTGGACATTAGGAGCATCCTGGTTTTCTGTGATCCTGCACTGTGCTGGTTGAACAGCACGTGCGTCTCGCTTGCTGAGCTTACCCAGCAACAGACCACTGCTTACTTTTGAGCTAGGAGGAAAAAAAGAAATAAAACCATGAAAAATCACAAGTCAGCACTGAGGGAGCCGGAACAGGTTCCTTCTTGGGGTGTCTTGTGCAGTGTGTACACAGGCAGAATCCAAGGCTGCTGGAAATCACGGGGCACCCCACTACCTCACTCCCCACGCAGGTTTTCCTGGTTCAAGGCTGACCTCCAGTGGACACTGACGATTGTCGCTGGCCTGTAAATCTAGGGAAAATGTGTACAAATGCTTTTTAGAGGCCCTACGTTCAGATTTCAGGGCAGGTATTTGCTCCTTGGCTTCTTCAGGCCTTATCGCCCTAAAAGTAGGCTGTAGAAACAGTCTGCTGCTGAACTGGTAAATACAACATGGTTACAGTGAGACAGATAACTCTGAAAATGTCTTAGTGAAGCAGGGAGGAATTTTCCAACCTATGACCTCTCTTCCTACAGAACAGAGAGGGACACAGCAAAGCAATGAGCAAACAAGGGGCAACAGAGAAAGGGAAGAGCCTGAAGGTTTTGGGGCAGAAAGTTGCATTCTGAATGAGGCTTTTTGCCTCAAAGTCCAGGACTAAGGTCATAAGAAATGACCAGGGCTTGCTTTCCTTCCCAGATACCTCAAGTGTCGTCTTCTAATTGTAGAAATACAGTTCTCTGATCCCTCTCTTAACTGCCACAAAACCCTCCCTGCCTTTTATGACTCTGGTGACAGTTTCATCCCTCCTCTGCTGTGTTTTTAGATGGCTTCACAGCATTTCACATGCCCTCAACACAAATCTGTTGGTTGCTGCTCTCTCACAACTTCTTCCTCACTGTGTGTATATGGATGTCTTCTCATTTGTCTCCTAGCACTATCCTGCTTCTACCAATGAGAAATCACTGATACTATGGCAAAACGTGATGGACTCAGGAAGAGGTGTCCTGGCTGGGTAACAGTTACTTGGCCTCCAGCAGAAGGAAGAAGGTATTTCCTTTTCCAGCAGAGAACTTTTGGGAACAGTAATCCACAACCTTACCTACCACAAGGTAAGAAACACATAAACTGCTAGAGATAGATACTTCTCCTTATTTCCCAAGGTAGCTTGTTATCACCAGCTAAGGAAAGGATGAGGTATGAGGAGCTGCCCTGAATCTAGTCCAGTTAGTGCATTTTTATCTCGGAGGGGATTTTCAAGGACAGAGCTATCATCAGTATATGGCTTTTGGGCAACCAGAGCTGCATTAACCAAGAGAAGTCTTTGGCCTGCCAAATATGCCAGTAATAGGAGGTCATCCTGAACTGAGTACCTCCAATGTTCAGGCTCAGTATGACTCAGGTTTAGCTCAGATTTGCACCCAGGGCAGATTCCAATAGTCATAGGAACCCAGGCACTTTCCGCCTATTCGAACATAGATGTCTATTGTGGAGCTTAATGGTTGTGGTGAACTTGGGTAGGCTGCAAAATGGATAGATGTAGTGCCTCACTCAAAAGCAGCTCAAAGGAACGGCAGAACCTGTGAGCATTTGGGAGAGGTCTTTGGAGGGAGCAGGACAGATGCAGCTGAGCTGTCTTTCCCAAAGCCTACTTAGCATAGGCCAAGACCCTCATTTGCTATTGACTGGAAGGATGTTTTACAAGTGCCCCTTTCTGGTTTAGAGAGATATGAAATCTGTCTGTAATTAAGTTAATTTGGAGTTGACCATGGGCAAAGATAATGAGCTGGAAATAACAAAAGAGTAAGAAAGAGGGGAAGAAGTTGTTAAGAAACAGATCTACTGCACTAAATCCGTCCCCCCCAATCAAACAAACTGTTTTTGGGACCTGGATGGCTGAGTGATGGGGCAAGTAGAGCACAGACATGAAAATGATTGCTATATCAAGAGATCAGAAGAATGGAGGAGATAAGAGGGGAAGGGATATGACTTGGAGAACTGAGAAAGGCAAAAAGGAGGAGGAAAACTATTTATTTTGCAGATGACTGCTGTGGCCAGTAGAGTTTAGAGACAGACCAGTGCCTTTGGGATTGGCAGGGTGATGTCCTGTGCCTGATTTGCCATCTGGTCTGAGGGAAGCCCTCCACCAGGAAGTGCTCTGAGATGTGTAAATAAGGACTGGCTACCACCATGTCTTGCTTATCAAATATCAGCAAATAGCTCCTCTCAAAGCAGAAGTCTTTTGCCTTCTCTGGTACTTGACCCTGGTGAGAGTTCCCACTGGAGTCAAGCAGTGGAGTGAAGTCTTAAGACTGTTTCTCCTTGGCTTTTAGAAATTATATAAAATATAGCATGTTCAAGCCAGAAGGAGGATGGAAAAGAGGTCTGCAGAAAGGACTAGAATACTTAACAGTCAGCAAAGCATAAGTAAATAGACAAGTTATGATCAATGAGTTTGTTTGTATTTGACAGAGCTTTCCTGCAAACATAGGGGAGGGAAGCGGGGTGAAGCATTCCCCGCCAGTGTGAGCTGTAATAAAGGACCTGCTGTTTTCTGATTCTCGCTCTCTGTGAAAATTGAAAAGTTTAGCCAGGTAATTGAAATCGGGACTGGAATACAAATATGGTGTGAAAAACCTACGGCTGGCATATAAAATTGCAGGGAAGACTCAGTCCTCAGTGGAATTTCTTAGTGGTGTAAAGACAGGGGTGGATGGGGGGAGAGATGATTCTTGAATATACGTGATCCTCATGGGAGGGGAGATAGGGGAAGGAATGAGACCTGAAGCAACCAGGTTGAGGCTAACACTTAGATGAGTGCTCCCTGCTGTTAATGCAAGAGGCACTGTAAAGAAGTGGAGTGTGTTAAGGCTGAATCACGTACAGCAGTCACTGCTGCCTCTCAGACTAATGTAGCAGGTTTACTGGGAATTGGTACGCTGCCATGTTGGGTTCAACTTTGGGACTACTTCTTGTTATATGCAGAGAGAGAGAGTGCTCCACGCGACTCAGCCCCTCATCTTGGGGCTGAGATACATAAACAAACTGGATGTGACTGGACCAGTGTAAACTGTATCTTCACCTTTGTTGTATGCAGAGGCACAAACTGATTTGCATTACTGTAGGCTAAGAGCAGGGAGTTAGTTACTGCAGAGCAGCTGAGGAATGGTTCCTCATTACCCTACTGTGTGCTGTACGTGTCAGTCCCAGTGGAAGGTCCTGTGCTTGCCACTGTGATGTAAATATATGTGTGCTGCTGTATCTGTGGTCTGTTTTTCTGCAGGAGCAGTTAACTTGAGCTGGGAGGAAACAGTGGTGCAGGGCTTGGGGTAAGCTGAGGTTTGTGGTATTAGCAAAGTTCCTTCAAATACAAAAAACCCATCTGCATGTAGTATTACCCTAGCATCAAACCTGCTAATAGAAACTCCAGTCTGTATGTGGTTAAATAAACAATAACTATACCTCCAAATTCCTGCATTGGTGTTTTATTTCCTTCCTCACAGAAGGGCAGGGGAGTTCTTCTGTTTCACAAAACTGTGAAGCTTGTAGATTTTTGCTGCAGTTGCTCAGTGCTGCCCAACCCACCTGCACTGCAGTCAACAGCAGCATGAAAAAACTTCTCTTTGGAGTCTTTCCATTGAGTTTAGACAGCTATTCAGCACGCTCTGTGGCAGGACAGGCATCTTTCGTGCCCTCACCAGCTCCTACAGAAGCAAGAGGAGAAAGACTGCAAGCTTGCAAACAAATGCTGCAAACTCCACAAGTTACAGAGCTTTGTTTGAATTTCCCCAGCTTGTGAAAGCATGGTACAGATGTCCCAGAGGCACCAGCCCCAGATCAATGAGCAAAACGGTAGGTGAGGCCCTGAGAATGCTGTTCTCCCAGTGTTTGGTGGTGAATTAGTTGTTAGCCATTTGTTTTGCTCATTTGGAGCATGATTTTCCTAGTGAGAAATTTCTAAGGGGGTCTCTTGGGTCTAAAGAAATGGAACAAATTGAAAGGGACTGATAAACGCACCTGCTCTGCAACAAAGACCACACAGCATATGTAGGTAACCTGTACCTAGCTTTGTTTTTCAACTGTAGAAGATACGCATAGAAACTACCTGTAAAACACCTAAGGTAGATGACTGAAATAGGTCAGAAAAACTGATTGTAGCACAGCTTTTTTCCCCCTCCCTTGACTATAAAAGGAATACAGGTTTCTTCTGATGGAGCTCTTAATGTAGACATCTGAGTCTAAGGGTCTTTCAGAAAACCCACTTCTAGCCAAAAAAAGCAAACAAAAGCCTGTTCCTCTGGGAAGGAACTCCGCTGCATTTCACAACACAGTATAAGCTGAGGATGCATGAAAAAATGTTATTTGGGCATTTACAATAAAGACTTCAGTATTTCATTTGTGAATTAGCTATCCTAGTGGGAAGCAAATTATTCCAACAGCTCCTATACTCCTAAAACTAATCCTTCTTTAAAAATTAAGTGGATTTAAAGTAATTTGCTTTAAAGAAAACAGCTGCAACTTTTCAGAGTTTCACAAAGCCCAGACAGTAACAGAAAGTCTTCCACTTCTTGTGGCAAATGAGTTTAGCTCCCTGCCTCTATGTCTGGGGTATGACAAAACCTGGCTGTTGACTAGCCAAAATGTGAAATGGAAAGAAACGTGGAAGAAAATCAGCATCCCTTGCCTGTCCAGGTGAAGTTCTTACATTATACTACATGCATATCGTACACATGACCAATAACTTTTTTTTCAAGTCAGGAAAACCAGTCCTGAATCATGCAGAAGATGGTCACTGTCTTTCAGTGCATGAGCCCTTACGACTTATGACCTACACGTTAGTTACCTCAAAAGTGATTATTTTCCTGAGCAAGGAAATCTGTAAGACTCAAATAAGGCAATTCTCTGCAGAGGTTCTTTTCAAGCTCTTTCATTCCCCAATTCACTCTTAAGGACTTTTGCCATCATTGCATCAGCTTGGACCAAATTCTAAAACCAACTTTTAATCCTTTCAAAAGTTTCTGGTTGGTTGTTTTCTTGTCCGTTGCCCTTATTCCTCCTTAATTTATTGTAGAAAGAAAAAGTCTAGATTATTATTCTGTTCTCATTACCATATTTTTCCTTACTGTAATAGCCATTTAAATATGGAAATGCTACAGCTCAGCAATTTGCTATAGATTTGCTAGCCCATGGAACAAGAAACCTCAGTCGGGAAAAACCTAGCAAGTGTCATAATGAACAGCAGAGAAAATAAGGCAAACTGCTGTAGAAAAACAGAGAGGGAGAGCAGACCTGGGTGTTGCACAGCCTGGGAAGCAGCACTTCTTGCTTTGCGGCCTTCTGGCTGTGACAACTCTGCTGCCCAGATTTTAGCCTCCTCCTCTGAAGAAGCAGTCGTGCAGAGCACTTGGATGCAACAAACCACTCCAGGATTAGTGCTGTATTTTCTGTATGGATTCCAGCTAAAATAATCTGCTCTTTTTTTTTTTTTTTTTTTAACTGTTGCGATTCATAGCAAGTCCTTAGTGTCCTGCACTTGGTACTGGCTGAACATCCAGGAAATCTCCATCTTCTGCTACTCAGGTGAAATCAGAGGGAGAAACAAAGAAGCACAAGGATTGCTGGAGGGTGGACCAGACATGGGGAGAGAGACTCTAGTGTATTTATTTTCATGTTACACACAGATACATATAACCACCTCTGCAGCTGGAGTTTACATTTAATTTTACTGATAAGCCATGGCTCAAACACTTCAAAACACAGCAGTGTCCAAAAACTCTTTGTATAAACTTAACAGAATTGTCCACTTGCTGTCATGATGGTTTTTTCCAATACTGAACCTGGCATTCCACTGGAGGAGTATCACTCACTGGCAAAGCAAGCAACTCTTCTCTCCTTTTAAGTGCTTTCTTGCAACACATTTCAAACTGTCCGTGTTTTGTTCATAGTCCTGGAGCGTTGCCCGTGCACTCCACACTATCTGCACACACACTTGCATCTTTCCCAGAGGGAAACAGAAGCAGAGAAATAAATCAATAGACAGTTCTGTCTAGGAAGTCACGCTTGATTTCAAATAAATATCTGTTTATCACAGTAGACCACTTTGGGAAAAGTGAGTTGTTCTCCATTTTCTTGCAACAGGAGTTCTTCTCAGCCAGTTGCCAACATTTTACAGCACTTGGCTATGAAAGCTGCTGGATGTATAAAGAAATAGCAACAGCTTTCATGACATCTCTATCCATCTTCTCAGTATTTTCACGTTTGGATTCAGCTTTCAAAGTTCAGCCAGGTAAATATCAGAGCAGAGTGATAAATAACTGGGAACTTAACTCGGAGCATTCAACCTCAGGTGACCCTAAATTTTTTTCACTGCGTTTATTTTATTTTTTAGCAGAATTTAGAAGAATTTTGATGTCTCCCACAATAACACTTCCAAAGAAAGTCTGACTTGGTGCAAGACTAAATGTTTTCAGCTTTGCTTTTGATGTTTGGCTAAAAAAGCTCAGTAATTTTTGGTTATGAATGTCACTTCTTTCTGATTAAAACTGCTTTTAGGACAAAAAATAGTTCAGAACTGGAAGTGAGTAACTGGTCATTTGATTTCTGCTATTTCTCTTCTAAAATTTCATCAATGCACACTTGCCACCCACTTCCCCTTTTTCAGAAATCCCTTTGTCTTTCTTAGGAACAGAAATTCAGCCATTTTGTTTAAGATCACACAAAATCGTCACCTTACAGCTTCACATCCCAACCTTGACTGCATGTCTGCATGCTCATCTGTGGGTCAAGAGTTGCCTTTAACAGCCCCAAGCTTTGCAGCCCAGGTTGCAATTCTCCTGTGGAGGCAGGAGAAGAGCTCAGCATCGCTCATGGATAACACTCTGTGCACCAACATAAGATGCTTTCTGATCCTAAACGCATCCAATGCACTCAAAGAACCACAAAATCTTGCAGAGGAATGTCTCCATCCTATGGTGAATGTGTGTGTATGTCAAACTGTACTGCCTGTCCCCTCACTGCTTTGGCTTAGCAGGAGCACAGAGCTCAGTGCTCAGCACCGGCAGGACAACAGGGACCTAAGCAGCTTGCAGGCAGCAAGGCACGACCAGCATGGCAAATCCAGAGGGAAAACACACTTTAATGCCTGGTGGAGGAAAAATGATAATACAAAACGGGTTAGAAGTGTAAATGTCACTGATAAAACTCAAGTGTCCACTTGGGGGTGGCAAAGTATTTTAGTTGCGTCTTCAGGGAGCAGGAATTGCCTTTTCTCTCCAGGGCCTTGTGTGTATCTGTTACATTTTCCATGGCTTGTTTCTCAAGACTGCAGCTGGTAAAATAGGTCTGACAGAAAACATGGGCTAAAATTCCCCTTGCGCTGCAGGAAAAGATGACTCACCAGCTGCCATGAGCCCCCCAGGTCTTGCCTCACCTAGGAGGCCCACAGCAACAGGTAAAACAGAAGACTCTGGGGAAAGCAAGGTAAAAACCCATGGTAGCAGGAGTACAACCCCTTCCTCATATGGTGTAAAATGTCATCTGGATCCCCAGTGACCAGACTGGAATAAGTCTTTATGCATATGGTACAGTGTGTTATCTTTAAGGAACTAATGTTCTTATTTGATAACTCATGTACTCTCACTATGTAATTCCCAGCCCCTTGATGACAAACATTGGGTGATTTTCTGTGGCAGTGCATGCCAAGCCTGAGCCCAGCATGGTGTTTAAATAGTCATGGTGAACAAAGAAGGCTTTTATCTGAAACACTACAAAATGGCTTTGAAACTTGGGACACAGAGGTTTATAAAATTCTCTCATGTAATGGATTTACCCTAGCCTCCCTTTACAAAACTCTACAGGGGCCTGACCTGCAAGTCAGCAGAGTTCAGGAACTCATCAGCTGCACTGCCTTCATGATCTGTTTGCATGACTGAGATGAAGGATAGTTTCTCAGACCTTATATTGTGCTTTGTGGCAAAACCTGAATTCAGTAGGTGCAATATCACGGCAACACTCGCTCTTTTACTGCCTTTGTGTCCGCTTCTCTGATACAAACCTGCAGGTTTGTCTCAGTTCCTTGTGTTGGCTGTTTTCTGGTGGTTGCTAACCCCATGTAGATCTCTTGACTTCTGCAATCCACCTGGTGGAGGAAGGTGTGAAGTCTACTGAAGCACAGCCACAGGGCTTCACTGGTAGAGACAACACATAAGTATCCAAAGTTCAAGCAATTGATAAGAAGTTCTTGCAAACTGCAGGATATGAGGCATAGCAGGGACCTACCGCAGTCCATTTGTACATAGTCAGACCCAGTTCAGGCAGATGGGCAAAACCAAAACTGTCTGATGCACAGGATAAGCCTTCAAAGGCTGCAGACTTTTCACACTCCCTGCGCAGATAGCCCTCATCAGCTGCATTTTGGGCAAACGGGTCACACCAGGAACATCTCAGTCCTCAGTAATGGCTATTTGCCAGGTAATGTGGATGGATTTGTGGCATGCCTGTGCCATTTCAGCACTGCAGATATTGTCAGACATAATATAAGAAGATACGGCAGTGACTTTGAGAATTGTTAAAATTGTAAAAATAAGCCACTAGAGGGTAGGTATTTTGTCAAAGTGATTCAAGGCAGTAACACCACACTCCCACCTGAATCTTCACCTAACTCAAGTTTGCTTTACATTTATTTGACAATTATTGGCTGCCTGGTTCTTCTGGTCCAGAAACAGCTATTGCTAGTGCCAGTGTCTGATGTTTATCAGCCCAGCTCAGAGCTGCTCTTGTTCATGTCTACTTGTTCATGTTGCCAAGGGTGGCTTGAGACAGCCACATCTCCAAAAGGTTGTAGGAAAGAGAAGCCAGACTGCCTTACCTAAAGCTAGAAGTGAGTAGACAAGGCTTGTGCAGCAAGTTGCCCCATTTCAAACTAAGTAAAAACTGATGTTTAGGCTGGTGCACAAAAAGCCATTCTTGGATAAGTTGTATCTCTCTCCTGTGCTGATAACATTGGGAGTATGTTTTATTTTTTTTAAGCAGCTAGTAAGCTGAAAGTTCCAGCTCTCCTATTAGCTTGAGGGTAATACAATATATCTCAATCACCTGTTAATTATAGTTTCTTCCTTTACTCATTCAACAAGACACCAGGTTTTACTGAGATCAGTCTTTTAGGAAGGTCTTTTCTCTTTTTGTTTCTTAAAGTAATTTTCTTTAATTTCTCTCTCACCTGAATCACAACACGGAAAGTCACAGAGCAGTGGAGGGCTGAGAACTGCTGATAGATGTCCTCTGTGTGCCAGGGAGACTTGTGTCTTCAGCAGAGTCCATGAGATTGTGGTCCTCAACCACAAAGATGCTCTGCTGGGCAGAAGTCTTGCTAGTGGGATGTTTAGAGGCCCAGTGCTTGCAGTAAGGAGAAATGACACCGAGGAAAGCCATCCTGAAGCGCTGGGACAACAGATTGTAAATGATGGGGTTCACAGCAGAGCTCAGATAGAAGAAAACACCTAGGAGAGCAAGGGTGGGGGAAAGGAGAGAGTGACCTTATTTACGTGCAAAACTATCTCAGCAAAGGAAAATTTCTACGTTGCCTAAACTGCTCCACCAAGCTTGGGTGCACAAGTGAAGGCAGCAACAGCCCATCTCTGCCTGCTACCATCCAGGCAGAGCAGAGGGATGTCTCGCCATTTCGCTAAGGCAAGCTCAGGCACTGCTGCACACAAGAAAGGAAAGGAGGAGAGCATACGAGCTGGAGCTCACCAACTCCAGCTGTTCAGGAACCAGCTCTCTCTTGAGCTGTGCTGACCTGCCTGCAGCACAGCCCTCATCCCCACAGAAGAGTTTGCACAGCTGGTGCCCCTATCAGAGCTGCCAGAGGACAACTTCCAGCTGAGGGCAGCTAATTTCTTACAACATACCAGGACGATTGCACGAGATTGGATTTGTCTGAGTGCCCTACTGGCCACATTCAATGCTTTCCCATGGCAAACTGAAAACGAGATTCCTCTTAGAAAAAGCCTTCATTTTATGGTTGGCAGAGTCATAAACAGGGTCACAGAATCACAGAATATTCGGAGTTGGAAGGGACCTTGAAAGATCATTCCGTCCAACCCCCCTGCCAGAGCAGGATCACCCAGACCAGGTCACACAGGGATGCATCCAGGCGGGTTTTGAATGTCTCCAGAGAAGGAGACTCCACAACCTCTCTGGGCAGCCTGTTCAGTGCCCTGTCACCCTTACAGTAAAGAAGTTTTCCTCACGTTCAGATTGAACCTCCTATGCTCCAGCTTGCACCCATTGCCCCTTGTCCTGTCATTGGCTGTCACTGAGAAGAGCCTGGCTCCTTCCTCCTGACACTCATCCTTTAATGAGGTCACCCCTCAGTCTCCTCTTCTCCAAGCTAAAGAGACCCAGCTCCCTCAGCCGCTCCTCATAAGGGAGATCCTCCACTCCCTCCATCATCTTTGTGGCTCTGCTGGACTCTTTCAAGCAATTCTCTGTCCTTCTTGAACTGAGGGCCCAGAACTGAACACAATGTTCCAGATGTGGTCTCACCAGGGCAGAGTAGAGGGGAAGGAGAACCTCTCTGACCTACAACCACATCCCTTCTGATACACCCCAGGATGCCATTGGCCTTCTTGGCCGCAAGGGCACATTGCTGGCTCATGGTCATCCTGCTGTCCACCAGGACCCCCAGGTCCTTTTCTGCCTGGCAGCTCCAGCCACTCATCCCCAAGCCTGTAGCGCTGCATGGGGTTATTGTGATCGAAGTGCAGGACAGGGCACTTCGGTCACATTTGTCAAACATTTGTTTGTATCACTGAGTTCTGAGAAGTTTGTAAGTCTTGTCTTGCCATTTGGGAAGGTTTTCCATTTGCCTGAGAGACCCTCTGGAGGATGATAACTGCTCCTGTCTATTCATTAAAAGCAGCTGAATGACAGCAGACTTCATTTCTGAAGATTCCCAAGAAGGAAAAGTAGCTGGTGATGATTTATGATATTTTTTTCAATTATTGCTTCTTTGTGAATATTCAAATAACTGTATTAGCCAACATGCTCAGATCTTGAAAGCTGCAGAAACTTGCATGCAGTTTTTATTTCAGGCACAGTTGTCATCACTGTCCACCAAACCCCAAGAAACTTTTCTGTGCACACCTCATGTTACCTACAAAATAAATTACTTCATATTTCAAGTAAATCACTCACAAATACTTTTTTTTTTGCCAGCCCCTGTGCAAGTGGAAGAAGAAAGCTTTACCTGACACCACATGAATTAAGTTGAATATATTAGCCAGAGGCTCAGTCCATTCCACAACAAAACTGAAGAAGAGTCGGTCTACATGGAATGGAGCCCAGCAGATAGCAAAAACTATCACAAGGACAACTAGCATGGAGAAAGAGAAGAAGGAATACAAGTCAGCTATTGAAGGATATGGTTCACTAGCCTGCAGAGAGCAGAGGTAGTTCAGAAAGCTGAATGAAAGACTAAATATACAAATTTTATTCATTGTTTCCAAACTTTTGCCATCCTTCCTGTCTTAGCATTACCAGCTAAAGGAACAAACTTTCCACTAATTTCTATGTTGGATAACTCAATGCAGTCACATAAAACGACATTCAAACAGAGCAGGCAATAGCCAAATAATGTTGTGGCATGTACAAAGCCTAATGAAGAAACTGCCAGTGAGACATCTGTATTCATCTGTGGTACCTGGGACACAGTGACTCCGTCATGCCTTGGAGTTAATTTCATGTGCACACTATTTGTACATCACATAGCAGGGTAAGGCCATAGAAACCACCCGCTGATGATAAGTCTGTCTGGGTGCACTGTTCAACATGAAAGACAAAGAGTTTGCCTCCATGCACAACTTGTCCTGTGGTGGCTCTAGTAAGGACTCTTGCAAACCCATTCCAGACTTGGGTCCTATGAATATCAGTGGTCACAGTCATGGGGCACAGAAAATCAAGCTGACTTCAAAGTACAGTTTCCTAGTTCAGAAGGTGACTTAAGCTGCCTAAAGGAATAATGTTGTTGCAGGAAATATTGAAGGTGATTTATGTTTCCTGCATAAACATTGTCTCAGCAGCAAGGTGATCTTTGCCTTAAAGACAGCCCTAAATTAGGAAGTGCACCCTGAGTGCTTTCAGGGTGGTTGGAGCACAAATTCTCCTGAATGCTATACCATGTACAAATCTGCCTAGATCTTACTGTTTCTTGGGAAGGCCTAAGTGTTTAAATCAGCAGTAGGTGATGTACCTACTTGGAAGGCAGGACCTTCCAAGGTGTGTGTGCATCACCTTGCTGTGATGCAAGACAGCTGTTCATCCTTCAGACTGTTTGTACAGAGGGATCCTTCCTAGAGGGCTGCAAAAGCCAGGTTTGGAATGAGGGATATTAGGGGGTTGCCCTGCAAGCAGTTGCTACGTAGGTTTCTCAAGCTCCTTTCATGCTGGGGAGGAAAATTTGCCTTCTGAGTACTTTGATAGTCAGTCATGGTGCTTCACTCCTATGCCCTGCAAGTCCAGATAAAATGGCAATAAGGGTTTTTTTGTTGTATTTTTTTTTAGATCACAGCTACTCATCTCATAACTCTTCCATCCAGTGAATATTTGATACCCTTCAGGACCTGGTCACCCTCTTGTCCATGGTAAATAAAACACAGAGGACTCATTACTTACAAAGCATCTTGGTGACTGATTTCCTTGATGGTCTCTGAACATTCACAGCCATTTCCTCCGCTTCCAAAGATTTGTCTCCTTTCAACTGGCAAAAGGAGGGAAAAGGAAGGAGAGCTTAGACAGGAGATGACATCGCCACCAGACATAGTCTGTTTGATATTTTGATAAATGTAGTTTGAGAAGGCAAAATGTGGGGCAGCTCAGGGCTCACTGAAAAAAAAAATCTACATTTAAATTTCAGTTTTAGACTAGGGAAACATTGAAACTTCAGGTTCAAAACAATTTGCAGATTTTATGCATCTGAGACTGCATATTTAAAGCAATTTTGTATTTCAGTTCCCCACTTGTCCTTTCTCAGTGAGTTAACATTTGCTTCACAGTTTGTGTTCAATTTCAACAGTGTTTTGCTAGACATTATTTTGCCTTCTAGCAAAACATTGTTTCTTTGTTTATTTTCCTACAAGGGTTCCCCACAATTAAGCACAAACCAATGATCAAAAAACTACCCAGAGAAGCCTCAGTGAAACACAGCTGTAATGACTGGAAAAATTCCTGTAGAATTCAAGGAAGTTCATTTCATGATCTATGTGTTTGGACTAATTGATATTCAATCCATCTGAAGAAAAAAACCCATATATCCTATCTTGCAGACAGACAGTGTGCATGATACGCACAGATTCAGTCACATACTGCTCAATTACAACAAGGTGTTTGTGGTTACTTTCACCCAGCAGTTCTTCTTGGACTTCTAAAAAAACAAATGTAAAGAATAATAATCTGTTCCTCCTTGAAATGCTTCCCCGGTATGCTTATGGCGAGAACACTGGTGCTTTGGTGATGAAAAGATCAGGGCTAGACAATCAGGACAATTGCTTTGTTTATAAAAGAAATCATCTATGGTGACTGCATAACTGGACCTAGCTTCCTGAAGTGGGAACTGCTGATTAGCCAACAACTTTGGAGTGATGGTTTTTTTTCCACAGAGAGAAACTGGAAATAAAACTTCTAATTACATGGGAAAAAATATCAAGAATGAGGGAAGAGATAGAAATCTATCTAGATTTGTAAAAAAATCTTGTGAAAACACACTAGTTGTGCCATTGTCTTCTGCCTTTTACGCTGTGACTTTGCTTCTTGATTTTTGGTTAACAATACTTTTCTGGAACAATGATCAAACAAGGCCTTCCTTCAGTGTTCTATATATTCATAAAACCCATAAAAGGGAAACACATGTAAATCGAATTATATTATCATAGCGCAATTCAGCCTCCCATGTTTTACATTATTCCCTCTGTGACGCTTAAGGAAGAGGCTCAGCTGATTTGTGACACATCTAGCAATAAATGGCTGCTCAGATTGATTAAAATCCCCAGTTTCCCTTCAATGGTATTTAGTCTCAACAGTAATCTATTCCAGGCATATTCCAAATCCTCAGAGGATATAGTGCTCTGATGCTGCAATAAACTAGAAACAGATGTATCTTTATTTTTCACCTTCTTCTGTCATTTTGATGATGCTATAAGACTCTGCTTTAGCCTCAAGTGATAATAGATGGAGGTGTAACTGGTAAGAATAACTCAGCAGTTGCAATTTTATAAAGCCATGAGTTATGACAAAGCGGAAGGAGAAAAAAAAAATGAGTCCATGGAAAATGTTGTAACCTGAGTTCATGCCAATGGTTTGACAGAGAAAGAATTCCAGTCAAGGTAGTGGATACTTTTACAACACTGTGGATGTGTGAGGCAATGCAGGGTTGCCTGGAGATGAATGTTACCTATTCACTGCAAGAGAATGAAAAGTGTCTGGAGCAAGAAGCTGAAAATTGGATTTTTCCCCCTCATCTTTATTATCTACAGCATTTCATGCTAGAAATCAAAAGGCAAAGTGAGATTAGGGCCTCACCTATACCCAGGCAAACCTAGTGAGGCCACGCAGCAGAAAGTAGAACTGTTTTTTGAGAGCTCCTTGGCCTGTCTGACATGAGCGATGATAAAACTTTCTCTCTAGCTGAAGGAAAATTTGATATTTAAAAACCACCAGGCTTGTGCTAAAGCATGCAATTCTGCCTACGTGAGTGGTTTGGCTGAAACAATTGCCACCAGCCTGCTGAAAAAAATGGGTGTACTCTTTGCTCACTCCCATTGCAAAGGAAAATTAGTTAGTGGGTGCAAGGTTTGCAGGACAACCTCCATGGAAAGAGGAGAGACCCTTCCAAGAGCGTGCTGGGTTCTGCAGAAATCAGTCAAATGCAGTCGATTTTCCACAGCAAATTTTCTGGTTTTAACAACTGGGTGTTTAGGGGGCAAAATAGATTCTGATGAGAAAGTCTGGACCAGCTGTACGTTGGCAAGAATATGTTGTCTTGATTCCAAGATAGCTGAAATCAAAATTACCAGTGTGTCCAATGTATTATTCAGGGGACATGACACTAAGAAAAGTTTTGGACTCTTAACAGAAGAATCATCCTAGGTGAGATCAATCTAGTCCCATCTGATCATCTAGATCCTCTCATAGGTGTCTGAAGTATGTGAGATAAATAGGTCTTTGGACTCGCCACTCTCTTCATTCACTGTCAGAAATACTAGTTAGAATCTGAATTTTAAACAACCAGAGATAGCCACCTAGTGCTTTGCCCTTCTAGAGATCAGTCTGAAGGAAACAGACAGGGACCCTGCACTGAATTCAGCTGCAAGCCAGACTTCTTCCCTAGCAATGCCACCCCATAGCTGTCAGTGCTGCAGGTCTTGACTTCTACAAGAAGCCATTTCTCCATGTTCTCATTTTGTCTCTCTCCCTTTCCTCCCCAGCTTTTTGGCTATAGGTTGCAACCAGTAGCCCAACAGCTGAACTGAATTTAAAGCAGAGCCTGGCTTATTTAGGAATTGGTCCTAAAGGCACCTGTGTTGAGGACCCCATGAAAGAGGCAGCAGGAAGCTTCTGCAGTCAAATCTAATGAAATTACAGCATCAACATCAGTGTCCTCTTCTTTGCACTAGTGCTGGAACTGTCTATTGACCATAACATTGTAGTATTTAAACCATCAAGCCTTAAAATTATGTCCAAGTAGATCATGAGGCAATTGATCATGAGGTAATCAACCTGATGGCTTTGTCTGCAATACATTTCCCAGTGAAAAAGACAAATTTTTGCAAGGAATAAAATTAAAATTTAACTCAGCTACCGTATGACCCATGTTCGCTACCTTCTCACAGCTGCTTAACACGTCACATGTGTTTCCTTTTGTATTGCATCTTGAGGCTCTCCTGAGTACTGGCAAAGCTTGAGGGAGAAACTTTGGAGAGAAAATGCCCTTTCCACAGAGCCCAGACTTGGAAAGGCTGTCTCTGCTGAATTTGAGCTGTTGTACAACCTTTGAATCAGCTCTGAGCTTTTCCACTGCAGTCTATGAGCAATACATGGCACTCAGGAGACTCTGGAGTGTTGCTGAAGCTTCATACATTTCATCTCTGTGAACAGAATAAAAGTTTCTTCTCTTGAAAACAATATTTACAACATTCTTCTGCCATTTCTGTTGAAAAAAATGAAACTATCTTGCCTAGTGCAATTTAGAGCGCAATATAGATATACCGAGGGTAGATGTTGTTCCAAATTTGGATGTCTGAGTTGGATATATAGAAAAACAGATGCATAAACAATGAACATTGCAGCCCTTAGCTTGAACATGTCTGTGAATATACAGAAGTCCTGGGGGAGCAGCTCTCCCTGGTACCTAGCTTATCTTTTGGGATGGGGGTTAGGAATATCTGCTGGCAAAATAGAAGCTACTGCAATCTTCAAGACTTCTTTGTATTAGTTCAGGGATTTCTCTTTGCTTTTTAAACAGCTGTATTTTCAACACTTGTTCCTCCATCCAGGTCTTATTTCATAAAATTTTCAGTGAACCTATGTGAAGACCCTCAACAGCCACTGGGCTGTGGGGATAATTTAGTCCATTCATTGCTTTAAAGATCTGCTGTGTGCTTTGGATTTCTGGCAGTTATTCCTTGTGGCTTTTCTTGGCTAAAGAAAAATTGTTTCTGTATAGTTTCAAATCACAGTAAATATCAGCCAGCACAAGAAAATTATGTATACGCCAGCACAGATTTGGTTGAATTTCTTGCACATTATTTGGTAAGTTCATTCATCTCTACTAGCATATTGCATCCCTTTCTTGCTGTATGATCAAACACAGTTTTTTAAACTTTATGTTATATTCAGTGCAATAATGTAGGATTTATAATTTCAAAATATATGCAACGTACAAGAAGTAAAAAGTCATCAACTCACTACGATTAGCAGCGAATTTCAGTGTTGTACTACGTAGCTTTATAAGACTGTGATACCGATTGTTTTATCCATGTATTTAAATGATGAATACTTCGTAAAGCTAGTCTCAATTTCTGAAAAGAGAATGCATATGAACTCTAAGTCAGCATTGATCGATGGTGAAACCATGCCATAGTTATATAAAGAAACAATTGCTGAATTTGCTAGCTACAGCAGTAAGGTAGCATTTCAGTTTATGACAGATTTGTGAGTCTTAACAACTGAATATTATCACCATCTCCAGGGAAGGAGAAAAATAGAGTAACGCAATGGAAATTCCAGAGTCACAGGGAGAGTGAAAACAAATAATACACAAGATTCAATCACTAGCATGCTCCTTTTTTTCTTTTCACATTTTCCTTTTGTTCTGTTTTCTTCTAGTCACTACTGCAAAGGTGCAAATCTCTGAGAGGCTGAAATCAATCTACAGACTTGGATGTTTAAGTAATATTTGAATATGAGAAGCAGTGATTGTAAGTTTTTTAAACAAGATTGGGATAAATAATTCTTCAACATAGATATATTCATTTGGGAATGGGATTACACCAAAGAAAGTATTGGATCCACTGTTTTCAAGGCTTTGAAATAATTTTGCTTTCTTCTGGAGGAAAACAGGCGAGTAAAAGGTGCAATCACGTAAAAGACACATACAGACACAAACACACAAGAATGAGCTAAGGAAACACTGAGCATATTTGGAGTAGGACTTACTCTCAGCCCCATCAGATAGTAGAGCACGCTTATTAGCCCCATAGGCAGCACATAGAAGAGAAAAGATGTAATCTGGACAATACAGTTGTAGATCCACATGGGCATGACTACAGTGCAGGTAGCAGAGCCGGGGACCAGGGTGCCATTGGGGAAATACTGCAACATGATACCATGGGTGCCCGTGTTGGGGAGGGCGAAGAGGACAGAGAGGACCCAGAGCACCACGATGGTCCTCAGGGCACGCTTGCGAGTGCTCTCCAGCTTGGCACGGAAAGGATGGAGGACAGCAATGTATCTCTCCACGCTGACTGTGGTCACGGTGAGGATGGAGGCGAAACACACCGTCTCAAAGAGTGCTGTCTTGAAATAGCAGCCGATGGGCCCAAACAAGAAAGGGTAGTTACTCCACATCTCATAGACTTCCAGTGGCATCCCAAAAAGCAGCAAGAGCAAGTCTGAGATGGCGAGACTGAAGAGATAGTAATTGGTCGGGGTCTTCATGTTCCGGTGCTTGAGGATTACCAGGCAAACTAAGGAGTTACCTACCACCCCAACAACAAAGATCAGGGTGTACACCAAAGCCACGGGCAAGAACAGATGGCTCCGTCTCGGCCCACATAGGAAGGCTAAGTAATCCTCAGTGCTGTTTAAGTATATCCTGAAATGTTCTTCATGTAGAGCAAGTTGTTTAAACCAGGAGATATTGCCGATCCAGGCCATTACTGGATCTTCTGAATGTTTCACAACTGAGATCCAGCCTTCTTAAAGATTCTCTGTGCTAGTTTGCTCACTTTTTGCAGAGAGAGGAAGAGAGGGAGGGAGTTGTCTCACCAGACTGAGATGCACAAAGCCACTGAGAGATGTGAGTGAGTGTTTGCCTGGCTTCGGTTAAGGTTTTGCCGTTGTAACAGCTGTTCCCCTGCAAGGAGTCTCTGAGCCAGAAAGCCCCTCCTTTCACACATATTCATTGGCTCACTAAGTGCATTAGATTATAGAGTAAGAAAAGAGGTTCCAGCTACTTGTATCAGCTCCCAGAGCAGATGCATTTACAGAGTCAGAAATGGGGGATTTAGAGAGCTGGGAGTCTGAAATAAAGGATATGAGACTAGCTGCAAGTTTTCTGTATTTGTCAGAGGGTGGGAAACCAGAAGAAGGAAACCCCAAAACTCAGTCCAAAAAGCTTTTACAAAATTATATTGATGCTACATCAACAGTTATGAGCCACAAGGAAAAGAGAAAAAATCTGGTATGATTTTATTTTTCAGATCTCTACTGAATTTTATTTTCTGTTGCCTACAGCAGCAAGTGCTTGGAAACAGAGTTTGATCGGTAGAGAGCCAACCTGATTTTGTAGTCGTTCATGTGGAATTAGGCTACTATAATGTTTCAGCCTTTTTTAAAACACTGTATTTTTTTTCTCCTGAAATCTGACATAGGATTTTAATTGCTCTTGTTATTGATATAAAAATATTTTCCCACTTTCCTAGTACGCTGGAATCTGATCTTATATTCTTACCCAGCCTTGTTTGCAATATTTCTGAACACCGTATTAATACAAAGACATATTTATTACCTCCAGGATTAGATTTACATGAATTATTATAAACTCTCATTTCTTCCTGAATGCAACCATTCTGCAAACACATTTTCTGAGCCAAAAAAGTGTATCCTGCAAGGATGATGGCTGTGTCAAAATACATAATTTAGCTCCTTCTGAATGCTTGATTCCTTACTGGATTTCTCTAAAACAAAAAAGTTTCAAAGTGCATAGATATAATTTTCTGAGATACAGGAAAATTGTAGCTGTTTGGAGTTAAAGAGGTGCAAAACCTGAGGGCAAGTTTATTGGATTTTTGTCAGCGTAACGTGCAATTTTTCTGCTCAGTACCTCTCACTTTTGAGTACCTGACCCAGTCGCCACTTTGAAGCCTTGTAAACTTTTTGCATGCAAATCATCCTTAGGTAAGGAGCTCCTCGGTTCTACTTCTCTGCCTGACCCTTTAGCTCAATCTCCCTAGCTGCTAACTAAGACTGCTTCTTTTTAACCATTCAAGAGGAAAAGAACAACCCTTTTGGCTGACATCTCCTCCAAAGACCTGACAAAAGTAAGTTTTCCAAGGAAGATGCAAACTATTCCACTATGAGTGGCTAGACAGTAAACTGATCCCGCACAAAACCTGTTCTCTGACTCTTAAGAATTGAGGCTGTCTTAGATCCTGTCTTCTTTACTCCTTCCCTCTTAAACTTCTCCTGGTGTAGCAGCAGTCCAATAATATCACAACAAAAATATACTGTTGTAATAAGCACAGTCTGCCTCCAAAAACAGCAGCAGTATGTGAAGAACCAAGGTTTGGTTCCCACAAGGCATATTTGATGTGTGGAGCTCGAGGATTACTGTGCATTCATTTAAATGATAAAAGCAGGGAAGATGCAACTGTACTAAACTCTACGAAAAGACAGAAGCATGTCTCTTGTGATGACTTTTGGATTTTCTGAAATTATCTCACACATAAACTGTCTCTGTCAGAAAGAGTCTACTCATTTATTTTAGCATTGCACAGAGGTGTTTCATTCAGGAGATTGAAAGGTTTTATTGGATTGGTGAGAAACAAGAGCTCTTTTGACCTATTTCTCCCTTCATTAAGGATTCATATTAAAGATATTCCTTGCATTTTAACAATATTGAATTTGATTTTGATCTACTGTTTTTGTAAGAGGTAGGGACAGATGAATCATTAGGAGAGTGCCTGATTAAGACCCAGATTGACTATTTAAGAGCACAGTAGGAAAAAAATGTTTGAGGATTTGTGCAGGACTTTCTGTACCTCTGCTTAACTTTCAGGTTTTTTTCCCCATGATCTCTCAGTATTTAATTTCTTTCCATTTCTCCTTTTCCTTCCCCAGTAGTTCCACCATTCTCTATACTGCACCATAATTGAGGTGAGTAAACCCTTCTAAAGTAACTACCAAATTGGCCTTCACTTTTCTCCTTAACCTCTGCAAAGAAACTGAAAAAGAAACTTGAAGTCTGTTCAGCTTCAACTCAGTCTTACAGAAAAGGAAATCAAAATGGACTCAGTTATTTCCTAAAAAGCCAAGAAGGCAGCCATACCCATCATAATCTCTGTGAGAGGAAAGTAATGGGCTGTAGAAATGCATCAGGCCACTTGAAAGTGTGGGTGTGCCAGGCCCACATCCATCTACTTCCACTTGTTTTCCCTTCTCGATCTTTTCCGATCCTGCTGGGCTTGGGTGCTGACAACCTGTAGGAATAGAAGTACAGAAGAAAAACAGGTCTATTTATCTAACAGGTTACCCCTGAAACCGTGTCACTATGACCACGATCAAGTGGCAGATGGAGAGGACAAGGAGAGTGGAAAATATATTTCAGTTCATTTCTCAAAGCTTTATTTGGTGATCTTTATAATATCTCTCTCAATAAGGATAGGAGAGTCTATCTAAGACTATCCAAAGGAGGATGGTGTGCTGCATGCTGACCTTAGAATTGTGCAGTTTTATGTAACAGTATTGTAGTTAATCTAATGTACACTATGTAATATATATAAATGTAGTGTAATATTTGGCAACATTAACTCAGACAAGTTTTTTTGACACAGTAAGTGACACTACTAGTCAGAGTGTGGCGTTATCTCCTTAGTCACTGACTATGCTCTCGTGCTGGTGGTATCCCTCGTACCACATTTACATTGTGGAATCTTCCCCTTAGCCAATGTCAGGTGCTTCAGCACATTCCTGTGTTCCATTAAGGGCAGTAAAATACATGTTTAAGAAGATGTAAATTCAAGTGCCTCCATCTTTGTCAAAACTCTTGTAAGGACACCCATTAGCGACTATATGTTCGGTCAGTACATGCTGAATAATTGTATGTTTTAGGGAAAATTGGACACATTCATCAAAAGAGCCAGAGAATGGTGTAGGTAATCCAGAGTTTAGCAAATGGATAAATACTCCACCAGTCATGCTTACAGAGCAATGTACTTTGAAGAACTATGGGCCATTACGATGGTCTGCTCTGAATGCTTGGTCTTCTCAGAATGTCTGATTTTATTCATGCAAAATAAGTTTTTTTGGTATTTATATCTATCAAGTCAAGGAGGTTTCTTATCCAGGTTCATATGCTCTGGTTGTGAAACTGGAAATAATACAGCTGTGCTAATGCCATAGTGTGCCATGCTAATTAATTCTGTTGATTAGCTGACGTCAATACTGTACTGACATGTCCACTTGGCATCCCAGACTGGAGCTGACACCTCTGAGCAGCCCTGCATGGGTTTGCAAGAGAAGGGCTGTAATGCTTACTGTACATGCACCCTTAGAAAGACATTCTACTTCACTGGAATGTCTTGAAAAGGTATTGAGTTTGCCATAATATTTGGCAAGAAGTAGGTCCAATATCTTTTATCTTCAGCAATTACAACCTGGCCTTTCATTTCCAATTTCTAATTTCCATTTGCAGCCATCAGATTCTGTTGTTTCAGTGGTTTCACCCTTTCTCCAATTTGCTCATACTGATGGTAGGTGCAAAAGCCTTTAGAAACTCTGTGTGAGGGGAGTGCTACCCAGCCTGTCTGAGCTTGCTTTCCCTATTCTTTTCATGGAGCCTCTCAGAGCTGCCCATGGAGCCATGCTGCTTTGTGAACTGCAGGTTAAACTCATTGTTTTAATCCTTTGAGAACTTGGCAGTACCAGCGATTTCTGTCCCATAGGGTTGTAAAGAAGAGGGTGCAAATAAGAGGGTGCAGAGCCGGCAAGCAGAAATGTTAAGCCATACTACACCAAATATGTTAACACAATTGCTAGAAAAATATAGCCTGGCTCCCCATATAGATTATTGACTTAGAATTATAGATCAGGGATTTGACTTTATTTTCTCCTTTGAAAGACTTGTTTGGTTCAC
The DNA here is from genome assembly GCF_000695765.1 of Mesitornis unicolor. NCBI lineage: Eukaryota > Metazoa > Chordata > Aves > Mesitornithiformes > Mesitornithidae > Mesitornis > Mesitornis unicolor. Next base: position 54,726 of record NW_010185933.1, read on the forward strand.
TACAGTAGCTAGAATGTGAGTCCTTGTTTTTCTAAGTATATTCAGCATGACATTCAGCATGCCGTCAAATGCATAGATACGTTTTGTCTATTTTCTCTCCCTCCAGGCTGGAGGAGTAAGCTGCACTATAATAACAGCTGGATCTGCAGTAGCCTTTCCGTGCTTTATTGTAAATCATTTTGCAATTATCTAGGCTCTTTGCAGACAGCTTTTCCATGGCTGTGCATGATATCTGAAGTCCCCAGGACATCAATCAACACACATAAGAAGTGGATTTCATGACTACAGTACAAAATACCAAACGGGGCACCTCTCTGCCTGGAGCAACTGGCAATCTACGTAGGCCACTTCAAGAGTGGAACACATTTTGCCTAACTTCAGTCATTAAAAACAGCAAATGAATCTGTGCAGATTTTTTTCTCCTACTTTTAGTTAATAATGGAAAAAGGAACCTCCAGAAAGTGATTTGTCCTAAACCATAGCACAAGGTAAGAGATGTGAAATGGTGGAGGTTATTTTTTCCTATCGTCTGTAGAGGGAAATTGGGTAATAAGGTTTAACAGCAAGCTTGTACAACAGCTGAGATTAATTTAGACCCTAATTTTGTGCAGTCTTACCCATCCTCCTCCCATCGGGGCCAGTCTTTAGAGTGAGCCACGTACAGGCTTCATTTCTGAGAAGCTGTTGAGACAGCTGAAAACAGGGCCAGAGAGCCAGACAGCAGGCAAGGACAGATCAGTGCTAAAAATCCCTCCTGAGTCCTCTTACCTAGCAGGGTGGACATATCTACAGGACAGGGCTTTCAGAGATGGATTGCTTTGTTAGTGTTGATTCCAGAAATTAGAGGGAATGATGTCCTTCCTTTTTAGTAAGTGTTTTGGGAGTTGTTTGTGTGTGTCCTCATGCTTTGAAGAGGCAGTGAGTGGTAGGCTGGGACGTGGTTCAGGCTCAACGTGCAGGGAAGTAGCAAAAAGAGCTGAAAAGAACGCTAATGCAGAAAATCTTGTCATACTGAATGTGTCCATTGTGATAAAATTACTCAGATTTACATGGGGGAAGATGAAAGGATTGTGATGGCAGAAAATGTATTGCAGTCGTTAGCACGGTAGAGAATGAGTCAGATTGTCTGAGTCAGGTGGGATCTGGTACTACAGGACTCAGATTTACACTGTAAGAATTAGATTATTCAGTATCTCTCCATGGCTTTCTGCATCTTATTTCAGTATTGATACTCCACTGCGGTTCCTTGCTCAGCTTGTGGTGGTTATGTTTCTCGGAACTCCTGATTGTCTGTCCCAAAAGAGACTTTACTTTCCCTGACATGACTCATTAGTATTAGTTTTCAACTCACATTCATTTGTCTTCTGTTCTGCACCTTGGGGTTTTAGCAAGGACTTTTCTCCACTGGAAAATCCTCATCCATATAGTAGAGTCTGCATAGTGCCTGGATATGTATTAGACATAAGTGCGCTGATGTGACAAATGGAATCACAGTGACAAGTCTTAACATATTCAAAGAAAGGCAGGGACAAATTGTATTACTGGAGGTGGTATAAAGTTAGCAATTTGTTATAGGAAAACTGAACCTGCCAAAGAAAATGATAATTGGGACACATGGAACTTATATAGTACATACCATAAAAGGCAGAGTTACTGAATGCCTTCTTTGT
>NW_010185934.1:0-822 GCF_000695765.1 Mesitornis unicolor
ACATTCTGTGATTCTGTGATTCTGTGAACACGCACAGTGCATTACAAAGCAGAGTCCTTGTCAGTGCACTGACTTCTGTATTTGAAGTATTTAAAACTCAATTAACAGGATTTTAGGTGATATCCTATATTTGCACCCCAATCCTGCATCATTAAAAGTGTTTGCTGCTGCAGGTCTAAGAAATTTGAGTAACTTTTGTAACTTTTCAGCAATAATAGTTGAAGAACTAAGAGCTAGGAGGAAGGGGGATTGGCCAAGGCATCTTCCTTCTACTGCTGGCATCTTCCAGTCCAAACCTGTGCCTTCCCATCAAACCCCTTCACCAGGTGTCCCCTATATGAACATCTTGAAAGCACCTCGTGTTTTCGACTCCCTGTGGCTTCCAAGATTTGATGATAAAAATTACCAGAATATTGATGTTGAGTCCATCCACTGTTACAATGCAGTTGTGGGAAGCAGAAAACAAACATTTCAAAGCAGTTAAAGTGAAGGAGCCTTTGAGCATCCAAACCTGTCTGCAGGTGACTACATTAGAGTGGGATTAATACCTATACGAACTTTTAGTGCGCTTTTAACACATTCGAACCACATTTATCTACAGATAGGAATTCCAGCATTTAATTTTTAATTCCAGTTACATAACCATATTTCTAAATGCCTTCAAATGCAAAAAAACCCCAAAGCCTCATGGAAATTAAAGCCAAATTACCTGATTGTATGTAACTAGGAAGACCCTTACACTTATGGCATCTAACAGGCTGTCGTTCTTGATTCCCACCATTACCTCTCCATGAGTTACGGAGCCCTCTGATGGCCGGTACT
>NW_010185935.1:0-566 GCF_000695765.1 Mesitornis unicolor
AACTCCTCATATTCTGTGATTCTGTGATCTTCCTTTCACCTGTGTCCTCTGTGGCAATAAATATTCCTGGGTTATTTAGGGCACCATGCATTTCTTTTAGGACTTGAGTGCTGTAAATGATCGTTTAGGGCTCTAAATTGCCCAGAGTTAATGGGAAAATGTGAATGGTGATGTTGCGAAGTATAGAGGGCATTTGGTAGTGGCTCAGTCTTGTTTAAACGTAGAATATAAGTCGCATTGCTGCGGCAAAGTAGTAATGCTAAATGCATAAAGCTGCGTACAACAAGTGGTTTTAGGCCGTTGCTGCACTTAAAGGTAAAATAGTTGGGTTTTTATGTGCTCTGCAAAGTGGACACCTCTTCCCTTACTAAACAGGGACACCGAATCACATCAGACCCATTGCTTCTGAGAATTAGGGTTATGGCTTCTGCATCCACTTACCCGTTTGTGCAGCTTGCTGTTAGTATTAGAAAATAACCACTGATGCCAAAAAGAAGCGTGTCCATAGCTCAGCTAAAATTGAAATGTTTTTTTTCCGGCCCTGGTGAAGCATAGGAAGTGGGGGG
>NW_010185935.1:597-2908 GCF_000695765.1 Mesitornis unicolor
GGGGGGGTTGTGCATTAAAAAACAGGGAGCTGCATCGTAACGCTTAAAAGTGCTTACAAGTAGAATACAAAAAGATGTCTCGTGTCATGAAAGCTTGCAGACATTTACCCAGGAAAAGGTTTTCTATTTCAATAAAACATCGCAACGAGGGCGTGCTTGCAGTTTGATGCATTTGCCGCACACGGAAAGGAAGCAAACAATAAAAGAGATGATTATTCAATAGGCGCCTGACAGCATTTTGCTAGCGCTGTTATAAAGAATACCCAGTTCTTCCGTACAGCAGATACGTGCTGCTGCCGGTTCAATTTTAAAATGGTTCCCACAAATCCTAGGGAGTCCTGTCCTGCCCCAGACAAATAACGGCTTAAAAAGTAAATAACTGCATTACAGAGACTTAGGCGGATGGATTTTCCCTCACAAACGCGTCAGGCTAAGGCTGTGAGGTGTAGCTTTAATTGCAGTAACTTATTAAGTTGTAATAATGTGAATATTTAGCATTTTCTAGGCATACCCCTAAGCCTGTTAAAGCACTAGGAGGCTATTTCTCCGTATTCATTTATATCCCTTTGTATTGGGGAAAAACTCTGAGATACATGGGGTGTTTTTTTTTCATCTTTGTGTTGGAACAGTACGATAATAATATTTTTCTGTTTATTAAATTAGCAACTACTCCGCGAGATGCAACAGATGGCAAGTCGCCCCTTCGCCTCCATCAACGTTGCCTTAGAAACAGATGAAGAGCCGCCAGATCTCATCGGGGGAAGCATCAAGGTGAGAGCTGCTGCTTTGGGATGGTCCTCAGCGCCGTTCATCGCAGCTTTCAGCTGTGCTTAACGCAGTAATCCCAATTCCTCTTAATTTATTATTTACCTGTAAGTCCGGGAAGGCCAACAGATACTGTTTTAGATGCTTTTATCCCTTCAGCTACCCAAATTTTAGGTACAAGCTATGCTTTCTGTAGGGTTTGAGACTGTGCATTTGCCTTGCTCGTTTTTATGCCTTGTAGTAGAGAAGAATGCAGCTTGACACAGCACAACATTTGGCTCGAAATAGCTGTACGTGCTGCAAATAGAAGCCATTTTTCGGCGGTATCTCAAAGCAAACAGGAATATAATCGTGTCTGTGTACTGTAATGGTGTTAACATATTTCCCATTATAAATACACGTTCCAATACGTCTTGCGATGCGCAAATGGGAGCGTGGAGAAATTGTTGTCTTGCACCAGGCTGGCATGTTCCTAGACACAACACGCTGTATTTTTAGGAGAAGCACATTTAAAGGGAGGCTTAATGAATTAAAACCTCTTCTTTGACGTCATGCTTTGACTAGCAGCCTTGCTGAAAGAAAAATATCAAGAGCATCTCCTGCTGAGGAGCGGCTGAGGGAGCTGGGGCTCTTGAGCTTGGAGCAGAGGAGCCTGAGGGGTGCCCTCATTCCTGGGGATCCATTTGGAAAGGGCAGTGTCAGGAGGAAGGAGCCAGGCTCTGCTCTGGGATGGCCAATGGCAGCACAAGGGGCAATGGTCCCAAGCTGGAGCACAGGAGGTTCAAGCTGCAGATGAGGCCAAAGTTTGTGAGTGTGAGGGTTCTGGAGCATGGCCCAGGCTGCCCAGAGAGGTTGTGGAGTGTCCTTGTGTGGAGACACCCAAAGCCCTGGCCGTGTTCCTGTGTGAGTGCTGTGGTGATCCTGCTGTGGCAGGGGTTGCACTGGGGGAGCTTTCCAGGTCCCTTCCAACTCCTCACATTCTGGGATTCTGTGAACTTGAGAACACTGATTAGTTTTGTTTCCCGTCTGAGGCAGCTGTTTTAGTTGATTAAGACTTCAGTTTTTCGGAAATCTTCCACAAAGTTTCTCACCTTCTATTACTGTGATGAGAGCGCAAGTTCTGCTTTTCTATTAGAAAAAGAGAAGTGTGTTTTAATTATTGTAAAGCACATGAAAACAACCTGACCCCAGAACTTGGCGAGTAATAATATTTAAGTCTTGGCCTTTGTGTCAGGAAATGCCACTATTAATGTTGCCTCTGTAGGCAACCTGTATTTTAGCCTTCATTCTTCCATATTTATGTGTGAATGTAGTCTCTCCTGGCAAATTGTAGCACCTGAGTGGTGTCCTGCACCATCTTCTGGGTGGACGCTGCGTAAAATCAGCTTTTCGATATATTGCCTTGGTTTTGTTATTTGTTCTGGTTATTTACTGTGCTCCATCCAAACCTTTAGTCCCAAGCCTGAACGGCTCCTGTGATTGCGCCGCATTTGAGTGCTTCGTGAATTAATGTTCATCACCTGAAGTCAGAGATTATTGTAGGGAA
>NW_010185935.1:2939-4188 GCF_000695765.1 Mesitornis unicolor
GAATTTTCAGAGGCGCTCAGTAATTTGGGTAATGGAGTGACAGGGCAGCTAAGCTGTCTCTGGGACCTCTCCTTGGCGACATCTACTCCCCACTGACTTTCATTTGACTCCGGATCATTCGGTTTTCCTGTGTTTTTACAGTTTCGGTCCCTGTGTTAGGAGGATGGGAGGCTTTGGCAGTCATTAGTGCTAACAGCTCGCCGAGACTCACAAGTACACGCTTGGGAAATTGGATTGTCACTCAGCAAATTAGACTGAGTCTCATTTTTCATTGCTTCATCACAGAAGCCAGAGGACGTGTGTGGATGTCCCCATCGGGCTGGAGCCGGGTTTGTGAGGGTGTAGCCCGCCACGGATGTTTTTGGGTGGCAGTTTGTCTGTCTGGGATCAGTTCCCTTCCTCTCTTCCCATTTTCTGATAATAAGCTGACTAAAAGCACCCTTCCTTTTGGATCAAGCCACAACAAAGCCGTCCCAAACTTTTTGATCTCTTGATGAGTTTGTCTAAACTCGCTACCTGCAGAGAAATTCGTGAACTTGGCATCTCTCATCCTCTGTTTATTTTGTTATTGCAGTGCTTTTACCCTTTTCATGTGGGCTTTGTTCACGTTCACCTCCGCACCTCCCTGCTTTTTGTTTTCTTCCCGGTTTCTTCTTTGATTTCGGGGATGTTGAACTCCTCTCTTTTGAAGTGCTCCCATAGACAGCACGGCAGCCAGGATTTCAGCTTTCTCTCCCTCCTTGCTTTGCTGTGTCTGCCATCATCTTCCATCTCTCGCTTGTCTGACCTCCTTGGGTTACCCAAGAACGGATGGAGAAGCTGGTTTGAAGCATAATAAGTAAGACTGCGGACAGATGTCCTTTTTCAGACCCAGAAATTGCTACCAACTGCTAATTGCCCTCCGTGCTCATACATACTAATGTTTTGAAATCCACTTTTAAAGTGTAAATGAGACCGTCTGATTGAGGCAAACTTTTGGAAGATGCTTTCCTGAAAGGATTAGGAAAGCTGGTAATTTTGGCAGTGGTTTCCAGGTACCTTGAAGCTGGTAAAGGCATGAGATTAATGCTTGTAGATTCTTGGGAAAAAACACATACACAGCATAATAAGCAGAGGCTTAGCTTGAGCAAAACAGCTGCAGCATCCACAAGAAAACTGTTGCATTAGGAAAATTTATCATTTACAGTGACCTGAAGCCAAGTAGGGAACAGGGACACACACAGAGTATGAGGAGTTGGAAGGGACCTGG
>NW_010185936.1:0-13701 GCF_000695765.1 Mesitornis unicolor
CAACTCCTAATATTCTGTAATTCTGTGATTTGCAGACAGTTCGTTTTCTGTAATGCTCACCTACCATTCACAATTAACCAGCTCATTACTGCAAACTTTTGCTGACAATTAGAATACAGCAAGGTTTGCAACAGTGTTAGGTGTTACTTATCTGAACCACAAGAGCTAAAGCATCGAGTACTAAGCAGATGATCACAGTAAAAGAAAGCAGTCATGATGCTTTCAAGTTGATGTTCAATATTACCCACGGGGCCTCTGAAGAACATTTTCTCTTGCGATTGATTATTTCATGGTTGCTTAACACAGATGGTTTTGCATCTTTCTCAGAAGTACCTAGCACCAGATGCTCTCTTGCTTGCTAAGTCACCAGACTAGCTGTTCAATGCATCATCCAAAATAGTGCTTTCCATAAGGTTTACCCTTTAGTTTTAAAAGGCACAAAAAAGATAAGAATGTAACATCAAAATCATGATGTTTCTCTTAAACTGTCCCATCATTGTTACAGCTTGGCAGTTGTGGGAACAATTTGGTAGTAAACAGAGATTCACCAAGGAATCCATGTGTTATGGCAACTCATCAGTTGTCCTCAAGACAGCAGAGAGATTGTTAGGGATGTGTTGTGGCTCCAAGTCTTCCATAGCCATGCCCTATTCCAACCATTCAATTACCAAAACCTCATTCTCATTTTTGCGTGGCCTGTACCAATACAGTAGATATCAGAAGCAGGTTTAATTAGAATAGTAAAATCAATTTAGGTACAACTGTAAACTGTAAATGGGTGCAGTCAATTAAACAATTTTCTACCTATTTTTTGAGAACAACATAACGGGTTTAAAAAAATAGGAGAAAAACAACCTTAAGGTCTGAAATTTGCAGTGAATAGTTAAAACTTATTAGCTGAATGGCCTCTATCTTTAAGACACCATATATCCAGAAATAGAGAGGGTCAATGCCTTTTGAGAAGAACAAGCTACACCACAGGATTAAAATCAACGTCTCAAACTTTCCTTTTCCACACTTTTTTCCTCCCCAGCAGCCAATATACACCACTCAATTTTATTTACTATTGCACACAGAGGATCAGTTCTGTATGTGATTCTCCCATTTGGTATAAAGATAACAGATTTCTATTTCATTATATCTAGGCTATCTAGCTCTACAGAGGATAATTTTGCTAAATTCTAATACATCTACAATTTAAAGACTTTGTTTTTAAAAAGAGTAAGCTAAGCAGTTAGTCGGGGTTTTTTTGTCTTTTTTTTTTCCCTAGGAAAGCAAGAACTGGAACAAAACCTCCTCTTCTGGCACCAACTTAACCCAGCTAATCCAACCCCTTTGTGGTATTTACATCCTATTAGAAATCAGCACCAATCCCAGCTTCTTTCCTGCTCAAAGCTAGTAGTATAGTGAAAAGAATGTTGGCATATGGTTGAATGAAGATATGTACATCTACAGTTTAAAGACTTTGTTTTTAAAAAGAGCAAGCAGTTAGTCGGGGTTTTTTTGTCTTTTTTTTTTTCCCTAAGAAAGCAAGAACTGGAACAAAACCTCCTCTTCTGTCACCAACTTAACCCAGCTAATCCAACCCCTTTGTGGTATTTACATCCTATTAGAAATCAGCACCAATCCCAGCTTCTTTCCTGCTCAAAGCTAGTAGTATAGTGAAAAGAATGTTGGCATATGGTTGAATGAAGATATGTTATTTTTGTTTCAGAACAGAAAATATTGTATTGCTTACTCTCCCGTTCAGCAACTGAAAAGGAGTATACAGCCTCCTTCCACTACATCAGTGCTCTCTACACCTTACTGTAAAGAGATTCCTTGCATTCATTTCCATGTGGCAGTGGTGACCCTCACATGGCACAAATGTCCAGCTGTGCCTAAGAGACCCACAATCCTTGCCCTTCAGTGAGCTGTGTCACAGCCTGGTGTGCCCAGCGGGCCTCTGCTACACATCTGGAGTGCTACTGCTCAGTCATCTTCTGCTACCCTCTCCATGCACATAGCCTGCAGCTACCCAGCTTTGATCCAGCCGCTGCACATACCAGCTAGAGAACAGAATATCTCCTTTTCCCCACAGGCAAATTCAACAGAGACACAGACTAATGCAAAGACCATTTAAAATTAACAGAAAGGATGCTTATTGTTCTGAAAGGATTTATGCAACAGGCATAGCTAATATCCACTTGTTTCAACAAGAGAGAGTTTTGATGTAAAACCAACTTGCAAAACTGGTCAGAGCAAAGCTACATTTGGAACATCCCAACTATAGAGCTGTTTGCATTTTGTATGAATCTATATAATTTACTGCTATCACTAGAAGTAATGGTTTTTTTTACATAATGCTGCTAACACAATAGAAACTATTCAGCTATGTATTGCACTCACACAATCAGCTGTACAGCTTATGTTCTAAAAACCGTGTCTTCTAACAACTACTGAGTAAATAAGAGCTGTACCCAAACTTCTTGGCAGGTATGGGTCATTCTTCCTCTTCACAGAGAGACTGAAGCTTTAGGAATAGAATGGTGACTACTGCCAACTAGAATATGGTCAAACCACAGACAACTGAACCAATTTAGGGTCATCCAACAATGTCAGAAAGTTTTCAAATGTCCACAATACTTGCATCTGTTTCAAGTTCATTTCTGGAAATTATTTAGACATAGCCTATACTGTGAGCTGGAATTCATCTTATGGCACTCTGTAAGCACACGTCTCCACACATACAAATTGCTTAGCCCACAGCTCAGAGTCCACATGAGCCAAAAATGAACATAAAAAGAATTTGCCTTTGATAGGGCACAGCAGAATTGCCAAACTTTCAGTTAGTTAATGCACTAACAAGCCATGAAAGTGATGTAGATTGTAAAAGACAGAAACAGTATTACTGAGCCACACGCAAAGACTATGAGTATACAGGTTCTAAGAAACAAAAATCCAGAAAATCACACTGATGAAATAGACTTCTTGTACAAACTTTTCTTAACAATGCCATGAAAGACACTGAGAAACTGCACTATTTCTGTATCTAAAAATTAAGCTTTATTAGAAAAAGTGTCATGTAGGTAGCATTAATATTTTTTTGCTTTATTTTTACAATAGGAAGCATGCCATTTAAATAATATTTCCCATTTTATATAATGCCACATTACAACAGTGCCCTTTTTCCATTAATGGAAAAAGTTGTTTCCCACTGTATTTTCCTTTCACTTCAATATTGTCTACATGTTTAAATCTCCATAATGTCAGACACTTACTACTCTATACATTAAGCACCAAATATAGAAAAAAATTCACATTCTAAGTTGAGTGTGACACCGCAGGTATCACTTGGGATTTCTTTTTCATGGCATTCAGAACAAGAAGCCAGATCATATTCCATCTATTTTCTTTGGAATTATTTATACAACAATGCATTTTTTTAAAAGAAATAATAATTTAAAAGATACATTTATGACCTAAGAGTCTAATGTTCCATAGCAGCAAGCTATCCAGCTCAGTGTCTTCTTATTGCTAACATCCAGGTGCCTCTGAATCTTACCGTAAGAATAAAATATTCTGCCATACTTTTTAATATATACCTGCACTCAAGGAACTGCATATGCATCACTTAGACTCCAATTCCAGTGCAAAACTAGAATGCAAGTAGTCAATAAACCTTTCCACATAGACCTGGATATTATCTTTGAAACGACAAGCAATTACATGAAACATCCTACAGTTAGCTTTCAAGAGCATCTAAAAATCTGTGACAAAAATTTTGAAGCCAAAACATTTTTTAAAAAGCATAAAAAAGGCAAAAAGATAACTTTTATCCCTGTGACTTCACAGTGCACGAATGTTTCTCACCATGCCCAGAATTTAGAAGGAGAGGTTGATTTTCACAAGCAAGTCTCCAAATCTCCAACACATGACTCCAAATGGCTTCTTTGGTCTTACTAAAATAAAAAGCTGTGCCTCTACCTGTCACTTGGAGCTTCATTGCTCATGGCAGCAAGACCACTACTTTGACAAGACATCCAAACATTCTATGGAAATGAAATGCTTCATCATGAAACATTTTATGGACGTGACATTCCAGAATATAGACTAGTCACTTTATTTGAGTTAACACAGCAGTCTGAAGCATTCTTGTGATAACTAATGAGCTGGATTGTGGTGTAGGAGTGCTGCACTGCCTGACATCAGCTAGCCAAGGGGCATGCTTCAGAAAATATTTGCAATAACTTTCTTAAATGCCAAATTTGAATGCTGGCCATACCAATGAGTACATTTAGCCTATGGCTCATCTTATTTGAAGTCTTGTTTCAGTAGTTGCTATTGATGCCATATTCATAGCATGGTCATAACGTTATCTGCAGCAGCTTGGAATATTTTATAAGCAGTTATATTGCTCATTGAAATGGTTACTCCAGCTGATGTGCAGGTTACACTGCACAGTTCAGTGACCACGTAGACTCATATCATCCTCCACATATTGCTTGCACTTTAGTAGCAAAGACAGTTACTTAGTTCCATCATCTGTCACAACCGTGTGCCACTCTCCAGAAGACTCCTCTGAAGAAACAACTTACAGCTTTAAGAAAAAAGTGCATTATCTCATCGTGAAGAAGTGAATCTATGGATATGCTTCTGATTTCTTTCAGCCACCTGGAAATACTGAAGTTATACTCTATTTGCAAACAAGTCCGAATAAGTTCCCAGCTAGCTTCTACCTTTAAGGGGTTGTTTGCATCTTGTTGAATAAAATGGCAGGATAACACCTGGCAGAATATTTAGTGCTTTTATTAGAATCTTCAGGTTTCCTTCCCTCTTTTCAAAAGTATGAAAACTTAACATGTCACCAATATTCCTCAATCATTTTGAAGCACACCCACTGCTGTGCTGAGAGATGAAATGTCCTGATTAACTCATTCTTGTCTCCACTTAGAAACTGTAAAAGTTTTACTTAAGCATTGAGCCAGAAGTCTACTAAAAGGATTACAATGTACACTGCCAACAACAGGAGAATAACAGAGAAATAAAATAATCAAATGCAAACATAATTAAGAAAAACTGTCCTTCATTTTTTATTGCAGGCAATAGCAGATAGAGCTCAAGCCTATAATCATGCTTTTTTTCCCCAAGCACAACTCCTAGTTGCACTTTCAGTGATTTAATTTCAGCATACTTTTCTGTCCTTCCCTCCCTAACTCAGTAAGAATGATGTGGACTTGCAGAATTAAAACCACAGCTTCAAGTAGCTAATCCAGGAAATTACCTGTCCCTTATTTTATACAATATTCTTCTTTGCAGGAGAGAAAAACAGTAGACTGAAATTAAAAAAGCAGTTCTTGTTCAATCTGATGCTTTTACAGGAACACAATTCTAACTGGACATTTTACAGATCATCTAAAAGGTCCCTCACACCCTGGAGAGATGAAACAATTACACAAATGAATATATGACAGCTAATGACCCATGGACCACACAGCTGACTCAACTGAGTTCAAAGGGACATGAATACATTATGGGTTTCAGGGTGTCCAGCAGCCCCTCTCATTACTGAAAAGCATAAGTGGACTTTGTGCAGCAGGGAGAGTGAAGGTGGGAGAGAGCAGGCAGACTGGAGCTCTGGGAGGTGGCACAAGCTAGGAAAGCCTTGCTTCCAAATTGGAAGTATGTGTCAAATAACAGCAAACCATCCAGCCAAAATCAAGAGTTCAAGACCTGTATAATTGCTCAATGACATTCGAGCTCAGGCCCTGCAGACCCTGTGTGGAAGAGATCATCAAGTTTACAGAGTAAACTGAGATGCTTATTAAATACGATGGTGAACTGTCTCTAACATTTCTTTTTTTCCCCAAACTAAAGTACAACAGAAAGGAAGCATTTATCCTCATAACTTTGGAAAACAATATCACCATTTTCTGCAGAAACTAAAAACAGTAGGGATTTATTTTTATTCAGGAGATCTGCACTTGCAGCTAGCCAAGATCTCTGGAGAAACAATAGATAAATAAATCATTATACAATAAAAAACCTGCTTATGGAAATGAAATAACTTTATAAGAATTTTTATGACAGCAGATTTGCACTTCAACAGAAGCAACCTGACTTTGATTTAGTTGGGTAATTATTTATTACAGTTTCTTGTGTTTGTCATTTAAATGAAACAACAGTTCTAGCCACTTACACTCTCTTTATGATGGACAGTTTTCAGAAACCCTTGCCATAAGCCTACTTCCCTTCTGCCTTATCCAATATAAGATTTAATCTAGTCTGTAAGAGTAGCTGAATACAGCCAGAAACCAGGATTATATCAGAGAGATAGAAGTGACTGGCAATAAATTAATTCAAATCCAACCAATTATAATAGTCTCAAAATAAAATTTTAACTGTTGAATTATAATTGCAAATAGACTGAGTTTCAAGTGTGAATACCAAAGAGATTGCTTTGTAGAGCACTTATCAAAAAATTTTGTCAATAGCTTGATAAAATGTCATCCATGAAGTTGCTACCATAAAGACTACAGGTGCCAAAAAAGTTGAGGTAAATGATGAGATGTCAGAGAGGAATCAGAGCAGAAGCTAGGACAATACATTTATGGCAATGGTGGAACATAGCTAAGGTAACAAACGAAACACTATGGGACAGATTGAGTAGAAAACTATCCGTGAATTGCCAGCTCTTGAGCTCAAGAGAGAGAAATAACTACCAGAGCAACCACATGGCCTGCTGCTCCATATGACTCAACACACTAAAAGACCACTGTTGCCTGTTATATAGCACAGCTTTTAAAGATAGCAAGCCCTAAGTTTGAACTAGCCCTGCCCCTCAACAACTGACTTCAGTCGAGGACTCCAATCAATCAGACTGAACAGTGAATGACAGAGCAGAGGGATACCAGTCAATACAGAAACACTAGGAGGGCAGAGATGAAGTTTAACGTGTGAGTAAAATATAGAGAAAGTGGGCTTTTTCATCCCTTATCTCTGCTTTGCAATCTTTAATCTGACACTAAAGATGAAAAGAACAGGACTGAAAGGAGCAAAATTTAACAAAGCCACTAATCTATCATCTAGTTCTGTCCCAAAGTTCACAAGGATATCAAGCTTTCACTGATCCTGAGGGGATGTAATCAAATGGAGACAAAGAGACCAGATGGTATCACCATCTCCCTCACATTTTGCCGAACTTCAATCACTGTATGAAGCTCACATCCCTGCTACCAACTTTTTCCACATCTCCTTCCCTTTACTTCCCTTTTTGCCTTCTTTCAAAAGAGTCTGACAAGATTACATCTTTTGTAATAATGTTGTAGACCTGAGAGAAAAACCATATATACAACAAATCTTTAAACACCTCAGATGTTGGTACGGGTTTCCAGTGTCTTAAAGTTTCTGATAAAGGCAATGAAATGTGCCTATCTTTCTCTAGCAGTGAAGTTGTAGCTAAAAGCATAATTTTCATACCCATTTGCATGTATCAGACATTCAATAATGGGAGATTGAGTGCAAACTCCCTGGGACAGCTTCAAAGAGCTACACACTCTAAAACAGAGCAATATTAAGATGTAGAGGTATTTCAATTTTGTACTTGTCTACAGAGAAAGTCTTTCTGCAATGCTACATACTATTTGTATGTCCAGCTTTTAATAAGAATGTGGAAAAGCTGAAAAGATTTAGAAAGGAAAAAAATTTACTGAAGATATTGAATTTAAATTTCAAAAAGGTTGCTTATCCTAGAGGTATAGCTAAGGGACAATTTCATCATGATGTACAGGGACCTGCAGGGAGAGCAGAATTTGATGGCAAAGAAAGCTTTTCACTGTGGTAAATAAAGATAGAACAAGGCTGAAATAGTTGAGCCCGAAGCTAAGCATATTCAGATAGGAAATAAGAGATACATTTGTTATGGTAAGAGGCATTAATAGCTTACCCTGGCAACTCCATCACCGCACACTTTAAAATCATGATTGGATAGGTTTAAATACAATAGCTAGTATAATTCAAGCAAAAGTGTTGGATTTAAAGCCAGCAAGCAAGGGAGTTCAATGGCTCATGTTAACACAAAAGGTCAGACTACATAATCACAGTAGTCCTTTATGGCCTTAATATATACAAATCTATGACTTATCTCTCACCTTAATTCTAAGACAAGGTCAGAAAAGTTACAGACTAAATTAGCTCTTTTATATTCAGTCACATGGCCGTATGTTCCTACGGTTTCCATGCCAAAAAATGCAGTTATTTGCTTAAAAATCTGCTTTCAATCTGTGCATACAAGCTAAATTACCCTGCTTACTCTACGTGCTCATTCTAATTAACACCACAGAGCATGGTACACACACACGCACATGAAAAAAATATCCATGCGTGACCACCATGATCTGAAAATAGGTGTAAAATATGAAGAAAATGACACGTCTATGAAAACGATGGCATAATTCTGACTTTAAATCTCCCTGAATTAAATGGTTTCATGCATCCTCATGGGCCCATTTGTCCTAAAACATAAATGCAGGAATTAACTATTTATAAAAAGATATTTGGGAAAGACAACGGTAAATACATATACACTGCAGTGAATTACTCTTATCACTTTCAAGTGTGCATACACTCTAACAAAATTCCCATAAGCCTTTATTAATTTTAAATTTCCTATTTTAGCTAGCCAGGTAGTAGATTTTTCTTCCATGAGTTTCTGAGAAATTTTGAATCGCAAGTCAATACTTTGCCAATTTTTGGAGCCTGAAATGACCATCCTTAGATAACACTATTACAGATTTGCTCTGATGATGCACTGATTTGATATTGGTGATACTGGTTTCCCTTTGAGAAAAACCATACTAAGATAGCCAGACCTTTGGTTTGACTCTATACATTCTTATGTTCTTGATGAACTGATCTGTATGGTCATAGATATCTATCTTACAGTGTTTTTTGAAAACTTTTTCTGCGTCTGTTTATGTGGATAATTTTTTCATGTTTCTTATCAGTTAATTTTCCATTTACTTGGGTATATAGGTGACACATCCAAACCTGCAAAAACAAACACACACATATAATACCTATGAGGAAAAAGCATACATCAAGACAAAAGTAAATAAGGCAAAAATTTTAAAAAGGGTATAGTAATGTTTTTATAGGCCATTTTTCATTTACCTATTAAAGAAAAAGTATTTGGAGCACAAAACCTAAAGGGGCAATTTCGTACTTAAAATCTATACAACTAGCTAAAGCTCTAAGGATGACTATAGACAAAGCCAAGAAGAGAGAACCTGCGAAAACGGTTAGCATATTTCAAAGTCTATCTTGTGCTTTTACTAAGTCCTCAGCATTGCTTTACACTGCCACCTCTGTGGTGCTCTGCCTCCTATTGCTACCTTTCAATTCAGAGGGATAAAGGAGAACTCAAAATTAACACACACTATACTAAATTATCCTGGTCATGTTAGCATTAATAGGTAAAGTTTCTAACTACAAATAAAGTCAAATTAACTAAATGTAGCATTCATGTAATTTGAAAATTTGAGATAATTATTTGCAATTTGCATTTTTGTGTTCATTAGTAGAATGCTTAAGTCAGGCATCTTTGTAATACAAATATTTTAAAATAAACAGAAGTCTCATTGAATTCACTTGGAAGAGCGAAAGAAAACATGAGGAAAACATTTAAACTTTTTTCCAGACACACAAAATCCAATAGCATATCAAAAACTCTAACAACGTGGTACGTGGTACCATATCTAGATGACTTTTAAATACATCAAACGATGGTGAGTTCACCACTTCCCTGGGCAGCCTGTTCCAGTCTTTGATAACCCTTTCAGTGTAGAAGATTTTCCTACTGTCTAACCTAAACCTTCCCAGCATAACTTGAGGTCATTTCCTCTTGTGCTATAGCTTGTTACCTGGGAGAAGAGACCAACTTGCACCTCACTACAACCTCCTTCCAGGTAGAATGATAAGGTCTCCCCTCAGTCTCCTTGTCTTCAGACTAAACAACCCCAGTTCCCTCAGCCACTCCTCATAAGATTTATTCTCAAGAACCTTCAACAGTTTTGTTGCCCTTCTTGGGACTCTCTATGTCTTTCTTATACTGTGGCACCCAAAATTGAACTCAGTGCTCAAGGTGCAGCCTCACCAGTGCCGAGTAGAGTGGGACAATCACTTCTCCAGTGACATACTATTCCTGACACTGGCCTGGATGCTGTTGGCCTTCTTGAACACCTGGGCACACTGCTCACTCATATTCAGCTGCCTGTCAACCAACACCTCCAGGTCCTTTCTGCCAGGCACCTTTCCAGCTACTCTTCTCCAGGCCTATAACACTGCATGGGATTGTTCTGACCCAAGTGCAGGACTCAGCACTTGCCCTTGTTGAGGCTCATACAGTTGGTCTCAGCCCATCAATCCAGCCTGTCCAGGTCCTTCTGAAGATCCTTCCTACCCTCGAGCAGATCAACACTTTCACCTAACTTGGTGTCAACTGCAAATTTACTGAGGGTACACTCAATTCCCTCATCCAGATCATTGATAAAGATACCAATCAGGAGTGGCCCCAACACCTAGCCCTGGGGAACACCACACGATGCTGACTGGTCATCGACTGGATTTAACTCCATTGACCACCACTATCTGGGTCTGACCATCCAGCCAGTGTTTAATCCAGCAGTTCGTGCCTGTCCAAGCCTTGGGCAACCAGTTTGTTCATGAGAATGCTGTGGGGAACAGTATCAATGGCTTTACTGAAGTCCAGGTAAACAACATCTACTGCTTTTCCCTCGTCCACCAAGTGGACCTTGTCATAGAAGGAGTTCAGGTTCATTAAGCAGGACCTGCCCTTCATGAACCCGTTTTGGCTGCTCTTGAACACCTGGTTGTCCTGTAAATGGTGTGTAATGGCACTCAAGATTATTTGTTCCATGACTTTCTCCAACACCAAGGTCAGACTGACAGGTCTGTAGTTCTGCAGATCCTTCTTCTGGCCATTCTTGTAGATGGTGTCATATTTGCTAATCTCCAGTCCACTGGGACCTCCCCTGTTGAGCCAGGACTGTTGATAAGCTATGAAGAGTGGCTTGGTGAGCACATCTGCCAACTCCTTCAGCACTCTCAGGTGTAACCCATCTGGCCCCATAACCCTGTGTAAGTCTAGGTGGTGCAGCAGGTCACTAACTATTTCTTCTTGGATTATGGTGGTCTCATTCTGTTCCCGATCCCTGTCTTTCAGCTTAAGGGGCTGGGTACCCAGCAAACAACTAGTCCTGCTATTAAAGACTGAGGCAAATAAGGCATTAAGTATCTCAGCCTTTTCCTCATCCTTGGTCACTGTGTTTTCCCCGCATCCAATAAAGGAGAAAAAGATTCTCCCTAGTCTTTCTTTTGTTGTTAGTGTATTTATTTATAGAAACATTTTTTATTGTCTTTTACAGCAATAGCCAGATTGAGTTCTAGTTGGGCTTTGGCCCTTCCAATTTTCTCTCTGCATAGCTTCACTGCATCTCTGTAGTCTGTCTGAGTGGCCTGCCTCCTTTTCCAAAGGCCATAAACTCTCCTTTTGTTCCCCTATAAAATTTAGTTTGTCTTCAAAGTTGAAGGAAAGTTACGTAGTGCAATCAGCTTCACAATACAGACTAAACTTCACTCATGAGTTAATGTCAAAGGTGCCAGTTTGTGTCTGAACTCAGTTAAATTACCAGGCTTCAGCAGTGAAGCTACATGCTCATTAGTGAATTAATGTTTAGGAGTCTAACTAGAAAGACAGCTATGAATCAGAAGGAGTTCAGAGATAAACAATGAAAAGAATAAAAACCAGAGAGAGCAGTTTGCAAAGAGCATTAAAAGAAACTGGACACATTTGACAGCTACAGGATAATGCAAAGACAAAGGTGGACCAGCCTCTGGTTGTACACAGGTACTGTTGGTATCAGAAAATCATAAAACAACTATTTGCCAGACTAATTAAGGCAAGGAGAACAATAAAAATTAATCATCAATTCCAACCATAACATATCCTATGATGTTATATGGTTTAGTGCTGGACCATTTGGTTGAATAATTAAACCTGTTTCACTGTAAGATATTCTTGGAGAGAGGAGGGAGGAGAGAGGAGAAAAAGCTAAATCACATGAACTCACCTTTACATGTTGAAAAGCACCATTTATACCAATTAATTGGAACAAATGCAACTCCTGAAAAGCTCCCATCATCACCCAATTTGCTTACATCCCGCAGATCCTTTGAAGCAGCCTGCTTCTGCCCTTTAGGGTCAGCAAAGCTAAACCATGCAGCAGCTGGGTTTCTAAACTACACCTCAATGTTGTAATAATGCAACCACAGGAAAGAACTATTTGTTATAATTCTACCACTTTGACTTTTAAAATTTTCTGATTTGTAAAAACCACCAAAGCAACATTATTAGAAGAATACTTAAACTTTAGTAATTTTCCCTCAAAAAATAAATCTAATTACAGTAGATTTTCAGCAAGCTGTAATTATTCCTTTCATCTTCTAACTAATATTGAAAAACGATTAAAGAAAAAAGACCAAAGATCACTAAAGGAAAACAAACCAGGTGGAAACAGTAGGTACAAAGCTAGATTTTTACAAGATTGCAGAGAATCCCAGAATGGTGTGACTGCTATACTAGTGAACCCTACCAACCAGGTAGACTTAACATAGCATTTTCCCAACAGAAGTGATAAAGCTTTGGGATCCTAGTTGATTTATGCTCCACAAAGGGCACAGCTTGGCCTTGCTCCTGAAAGATGATTCTGCACCTGTCTGCATGGACATCCTCCAGTTCACCCCCAGGGAACTTGCATACTGAAATTGAGCTTCTTAGTTTAGCTGAGGAGTCAAGCCACTCAGCACTGGTCACTGCAGTGCTGGAAATTCTAATTCTCAACCTTAATTTCCCTTTACTGTTTTAGTTATATGTATTGGCTGCCAAGAGTTCACAATCTAGGCAATCAGAAATTTCATAGGATTAGACTTCCAGCTGCTCTAAAGCCACCACCAAAGGCAGAATCTTCATGTGCCAAAAGACACTGATTGAAAACAAAAAACCAAAAACCAAAACATTTTAAGAGGTAAATAACCAGAGTTCATAGGTTACAGACCAGAGTTCTGTTTCAAACAGCATTTTAACCTAAAAACGGAATAACAAGTGATTTCTGTAGTTGTAAATGATGTTATTTAAACTGACAAAAGAAAAAATATCAAAGAGAAGCTACACTAACTCAAAAAAAACCCAAACTACCTGTAAGTAGCATTCAGATAATGAGGATCCTGTTCAGGTGGGGATCACATTTATTGTAGAATAACAACACAATGCCTGTAAGAGTTTGGAGGATAAAATATAAAAATAAAATTAAAAAATGAATCCTAGAAGCCTGATATTTCAAGTATATTACAGAATTTTTTAGTATGGCTCTCGATTTGAAAAAGAAACCCAACTCTGAGTTGCATAGGCTGGAAATACATGACAAATCTAGAGAAGCAATGAAAGGCTGGCCAAGATAGGCCAGTAAGACTCAGATAATTTGGAGTAAAGACATGGTGAGAGTATCCATTAAAAGTACTTTCAACCGAGAGGAAATAAACCCAAACAGTTTCAGACTATAGAGACTACATTTCAAACTATAAAGAAACTCTACATTTATTAGGAACCTAGGTAACACCAGTGATAATCAACTATTTTCTCTTTCC
>NW_010185936.1:13732-26102 GCF_000695765.1 Mesitornis unicolor
TCCTGTACGTTAGCTTATCAGTAACTACAGTATCAAACCGAGTCATTTAGATGCTTTGTCTCTTGCCATCTAGTGCCCACCAACTACTGGACCCGAGGTTCCCAGATGGTCTCAGCCTGAGTCCTTGGAGAGATCCAGGCCAGGAACTAACTGGTGAAACCACAGTGGGAGACAAACTTCTAGAACTTCAAGAGTTACACTCACACAAAAACTTCCAAAAAAATGAAAATGAAGTTCCATTTTCTGTGACTTACTGCATTTTTTTCTCCTGAGCAAAAATTCTTAGGTAAGAAAAAGCATACTTTTCATGCATTTTCTCTGGTGAGTAAATTATAAAGAGATCTGAGTCAAGGGCTCACAGTCACAGAGTAACATGTACTGAAGTACAACCTGCCCTATGTACATGCCAGTTTTAAAACACATTAGCTTAAGCATTGTAGATTGCACACTTCATAAATGCATCTTTTATCCTACTTTAAATCACTTCCACATTCAATAGCAAGCCAAGAGCATGGCCTTGTCCCATCTCTTCATAAGCAGTCTTTTTTCCCTTTAAGAAGAAAAGAGAAGTGAATATTTGTCAAAGCCACATGGCTTCTCACCTACAACCAAGTGATTTATTTTCTCAAGAAAAACTGAGCAGAGTAGAAAGGTTGATCTATTGCAATGTGCTCCAGCAAGCTGTTACAGTGATGTTCCAAGTAGCACTGACCTGAACTTGGTCACACTAGATTTGTTATCGCTCCCCTCAGAGATGAGACACATCTCTGTAAAGAGCATGCCTCAAATACAGGAGGCACTTTCACACATGGTGTAGGAAGTACACGTGCCCATCTGCCATGTGGAGAACAGGACCAACCAAGACCCCCTGCTAAAATACATCTGGCATTGCAATCCAATGAGAAAAACTTTTGACTAGAGATACAGTAAGCATGGGAGGAATATTGTCTGCTTGCTTTCTCTCCAGCAGCTGAGAAAAAATTTGGAAAAGATTCAAGGCAAATAATTTTAAAGCAGTTTCTGAATTAAATGGAAATATGTCCTGGTTTGAGCTAAATAGAACTGATTTTCTATTTAGTGATTTTACTTTTCAGCTCAGTCTCTTGTAAGTGGCTGAACTTGCTGATAACTGGCAGCATGTTTTCCCAAACAGCGCTGCTAGAACATGTGCTCAAGGTCAGTTGTCTCACCATGGGTGCTGTGTCTGCGCCTACGGGGGGAAGCAGACCCAAAACTGACCAACGAGGTATTCCATCCCACACACATCATACTCGAGACTCGATAAAGCCGAGAGATCACGAGGGTCTCGTGCCCTTTTCCCTTTTTTGTGCTTTTGCCTTTTCCACCGTTCCTTCCATCTCGACCCTTCCGTCCATCTTGATCCTGCAGAGGCCGAGGCCTGAGCAGACCCTGCTGGTTCATCTGCCTCTGATCCTGATTTGTGTCCTGCATCCTGCTCCCACTGCTGCTGAGTTTGGTCTGGGACTTTTCCAGTGCCCGGCTCTGCAGAGCCTCTGGTGACGTATTCGTGATTGGGAGGGAAGGGTGGGGGGAGGATTTTATATTGGTTTTGTGTATATATTTGTACATATTTGTATATATTTCATTATTTTCATATTTACAATATTATTTTGTAGTATTAGTATTATTGTTTCATTAAATCTGTTAGTTTATTTTCCAACCCGTAAAGTCTCTCTCCCTTATTCTCTTTTCTCTTCCCTTCTGGGGAGTGGAGAGAGGTTAACAGAGAGTGTCTGTCCAGGATTTAGTGGCTCCCAGCCCTAAACCACGACAAAATAGCTCTACAAAAAGAGTTAAGAAGACCAGAGGAGATATGAAGAGGCAACTAATATTTGAACACGAGATACTTGCTTACTTCTAAAAGTGAACCTAATCCATGTGTGAGATGCCCCTGTAAATCTGCTCCCTCTGACATAAAATATGAGGTTCCACAGAAAAAAAGCGTTCACATTAGATCTTTACCCGTTGGAAAAAAAAAATACATTGCTATCTGAATTCCTCGAGGGGACTAGACAAAAGAAATTATTCTCTCACTTTTCTCAGCAATTCCTTCCAATGCAATGATAGATGTGTTTCTCTGTCCCCCCACCTTCCGTTTTACTGTATGAGAACTAATACAAAGACAAAATTGAGTGGACCTGGTGGGAAAAGAAGTTGTGGCAATATGATGGGCAGGTGCACATGCCTTATCTCAAGAAAGTTCAACAGCTTGATAAAAGCTGCTCACCAGAGCATTGATATTCTGTCAAAATATATAATAACTCTACCACAATAAGAGGTCAAAATCTTTTATGAATGAGACCTATCTGTAAGACCCTTCACAGAGGCCCCTATATAGTTTTTCTCTGCACAGAGATGTATGAACACGGGTTTGTGACTATTGATTTACTGTAGCCTTTTGATCCCAGGCTGTGATCCCATTAGCTCTCACAAAGGAAGGACAGCAAGGCCCCACTGCTGACTGCATGTGCATTGGGATGACACAGTAGATGGATATGTCTGTGGCCCTATGCTGAGTAAATAAGTGGAAGATGTTGCCATGGAGTAGATGCTGTATTTAAAAAGAGATATGAAAGTCATTAATACAATCTCTAACCATCTTGGGAAAAGAAATATCCATCCTACTCAAATTTTAGAATGGAAAGCCTGCCTCAAAAAAATCTCTTTCAATATAAGAAATATTTGTTGTTTATTGTTCTATCATGTTGTGTTGCAGGATAAAGCTGAACAGCTATTATAAATCAGGTTCATAAATCTCAGGCTGTATTTGGACAGAATTACAAGGCAGGGGCATTACACCAGGTTGGATGATGTTTATTTTGGATGACACTCCATTCAGTTACTTGAAAAGTAAGTAGATATCAAGCTGGCTTGAGAACTGGCTCGATTATCCAATTAGAAACAGGGTTGTAACCCTTTCCATGCAAGCAAAATAAATGCTGTATCATTAACAGACTACTAGTCATTCAGAGACATCCTGACTGAATGAATCAGCAGCAGCAGCAGACAAATTCTAGCCAGAAACTCACTGAAGTCTCCTCATAGTTCCTTCAAAAAGTTTGGACCTCTGTCTGTAAAGTGACCTAACATTTTTCAGAGCAAAAGTGGTTAAGGAAGTTATTTGAGATCAAGTCTAAAATTACATCCACTTACAAGACACTTAGCAGCTTTCTGTGACAAGAATGATTTGACCTTGAGCAGCATGTGTTTTATTTGTGACATTAGAACTACAGAAGCATTTCTTTTTCCTTATCCTTACATGCATTAGGTTTTGAGCTACCCTGGAAAACAGTCAAAAACTGACCAAGTTCAGCTCACTGAATTTTACTTACAGCATTACAGGTATTCAGATAATACTGGCTATCACAGTTTGTTCCACTTTCATTCTTCCATTCATCGTGCGTTAGCCACAAGTCAGTTGTAAGACCATACATAGCTGGTACTTCATATAGGGCAACATATTCTCAACAAGCGTAAATAAGCATAGTGCTCTCATTTGAGAGACTTACGTGAACACATGCAAGCTAGAAATCTGGCCTATAGCCTTCAAAGCAATTGAAATACATGAGGGTGCTTTGAGATGAAAGGTGGTTTCTAGATAAAACATAGCATTCTGTTGCATCCTATAGCAGACCAAGCTCTGAACTAATGATGTGCATTACTTCCTGGGATTTAACAGCTCCTTAATTCAGCTTCTTTTTTATGTTTATAGGTATCCTCTTGGCCAGTCCGGGCACTTCTGAGCACTGGCAATGAAGCAGCGGTAATGAACTACAGAGCAGGAAAAAGTCAGTGAGGTTGTCTTTGAATTTCTTGCAGATTTGTCTACTGCAACACTAAATCAAAAGAAAAATATTCTCTGTTCAGTGGGATTTGCCCATCATTTATCCTTTGCCTGTAATTAGTAAAATATCAATTGACCCATATTAATCTTTCTCTCTTTTTCAGGTTTGGTTTGTTTGGTTGTTTTTGATTTTTTTTTGTTTTAAAGAACAGTCTCTGTGTTTTTTCCCCATCTCTTAGTATGGCATCCCCCAGCTTTCCAGGAATTCTTGAAAAGGAGTCTCTATCCACAAGAAAAAAAAAAGGGGGGAAAAAAAACCAGAAGGGAAAAAAGAAGAGGTGATATTATGAGACTGATTATGCCAATGCGTTCCACCACCTGGGCAGAGCAAGATTAGGTAAATTTCAGGTTCTCCACAACTTTGGATCACCAAGATAGGGTACAGAGGCCTGGAGTAGATGAAGGTAAACAAACGTGGTGACCTATGTATGGATTTCTCCAAGTATCAGTCTCCAAAAAGCATGACACAGGAATCAGCTACAAATCTTCAGTCCAAGATTGGAGTATCGGGCACTTAAACATTAGCAAAAACAAGTTTCCAGCTGAGCCAGGAAAGCACACCCCCTCCTGAACAAGTTACTCCTCCCACCTTTCTGCCAGCCCTGTTAATTACCAACTGAGAGCAGAGGCAAGACAACTCTGGTTGTGGGATGTTCTTCAATTATTAGAGGTTGGGCTCTTCTGAGTTTCCTATTACCAAGGACTCTGCCTTTCTTGCTTTATTTCTTCCTAACTACCCTGTCTAATTTATTGCTTTGCAGTAGCAACACTGTAGTTAAAACTGAAATGGCTCTTCCACTCTAAACCTCTATTTTATTCCTTTCATTTGAGTTCATTACTTCAGTTACCATAAAAGTGGCCTTTCTGGCAATCACTGTCCTCCTCCTCCCCCTCTACCTCAGCAAAAAATAATTTTCATTCCCCAAGGACATTGGATGGCTGATCCTGTGCTCTCTCTTTCATAGCCTGTAGATTTGTCTTTGATGACAGCTTCTGGAGGTAAAAAGTCCAAGAGAATAATTCTGTAGTGTTTGCCTAGGAGAACATTCGAATTTTCAGAGAATGTAAAGGAATGTATATTTGCCCTATATACATGGTAAAAGGAAAGAGGAGGGGCTTTGACCTCTGCCCTGACTGCACTTTACTTCTCTGCTTCTATTTTGAGGTTTCTTAGCTCCTCAAAGGACCCGTCAGCAATCCTACGAGAAATACACACCAAGTATCAGCATGTATGACAGTCACATTAGAAACCACACAGCCAACAGTCTCAGGCTGTACTTACTGTGCAGGCATTGACCCTGCTCACTGCAGGGGGGGTTGGACTAGATGATCTTTAAAGGTCCTTTCCAACCCAATACATTCCAACCCAATGATTCTATGATTATTACCCTAAAGAGAAAGCAAAACAAGCCCACAAGTCTGAGGCCTTTAAGTTCCTCAAGGCCATTCATTTGATTAAAGATCATTGAAGGAGGTAAGGCGGAGCAAACTTTGTTTCTATAAAACAACATGGTCTGTCAAAAGACTTGTGGGAGCAATGAGTAAGGACTACTGAAACTTCACAAAGAATAACTGCCTCACCTCAGGTTATGGTGACAGGAATGTCAACTTTATTCATTGGTTTTATCTTGCATAAACATTCAGTCCTAATTAATTCTTTCCCCAATATATTTTTTGATACCAAGCCCATATTTTTCTTACTAACCTAGGATTTCCAAAAGTGAAGAGATTTGCTTTGATTCAACAATTCATAAAATTCTTCCACACACTTGAGTGTGCATAGGTGTGAAATACGGTAAAATCTCTTGCCCAGTGGATAAAAACAGTGGCACTAACCTTACCCCAAAAAATAACAATTTAAAAAACCCTCAAAATCGTCTTATTTGTCATGGCTTATTTTTAAGAGTGACAGCTCTTCAAATCTCTTGCTAGGGATTTTTTGTTGCTGTTTGACAGCATGATAGGTGTCATGGCAGAAATGGGATATGAAGTGGGAATGGGTAAAAATCTTGGAGTCAAACTCATATGGTGAATAGGAGGTACTCAGCCATCAGCAACCTATGTGCCCGACAAAGTAGCAGGTAAATCAGCTCTTGTACCTCTTCCAGGCTGTACTTCATTCAGTGTGTGAGACTAAAAATATTCCTGCTTCTCAGTGTTGGCTGCCTTTGAACAAGAAGAAAAACTGCTAAGAACTGGTTATTCCCATTACACAGATTTTCAATTGTTCTCCGATGCATCTGTGTAATGGCCATTCTGTGCAATAGGATATAAGATTAGATGAGCTATTGGGAAGTTGGAGCAACTGTTGAAGTTGGAGAAATAGGAATATTATGGAGGCTTTTTGGTAGGGTCTGGCTCACACATGCTTTTTCAGAGTGCAGGGGAAAACCAACACCACATTCTAGCAGTTGTTTCTATTCACTCTGCTTCTTTCTTTTGTTTTAATTTATAACAATTTAGAATCTCATTGTTATTATGCAGTTGGCTTTTGCTGATGAAAATAGGTCAGGCAAGAGGATTTTTTAAAATTTGCTGACTACCGCATCAGTTCAGTAAGTGCTGTGATAACAGTCATACTATATAAAAATCAATAAATAATTACAGCATAATGGAGATGCCTATTAATGACTTAAATTATAGATGATGTTTTGTGACTCTTAACTGGTGTCTTCCAGGCATCTTTTTTCCTGTTCTTTTTGGTATTCTGAAGGGCAAAAGCAAACATGAATTCAGTGATGCAAGTCACAGATTTTGCAGTCAGGGCTCCCAAGACTATCCTTTGTCCATCACAGATGATGTAGCCTCTGGCATCTCCAGATTAAAAGTAAATACTGTTTTTCTTCAGCTTTAGCAAGATATACAAAGCAACTTTCATCAACTCAGTGTCTTTCGGCTATAAGAATGGAAATGGGACATTGATCCTCCCTCCCTCTTCAGTAGAGGATATATTCTTTTCGCAGGGACTTGATTAAGCCACATTTCCATCACTGAAAGGTCTGTGAAACAGAAGAAACTTATTTCAGAGCATATTTTAAGGCGTCTTGTGAAAATAGCCTAGCCTTTCCAATAAATTAAAGGAAAATAATTTCTCTCCACTACACTCCAAGGAAAGTTTGGGATGTCTAGCTTGGGTAACACACAACATAAGGAGCAGCTAGTCTCACTGCTGCCTGTCCTGATGTTAGCTGTGACATTGCAGGGATATTAAGGAACATTTCTGCAGTCTAGAATCTTTTGCAGTTCAAAGGTGTCTGGTGTTTGTTCTGAAACAGGTTGTAACAACTGGAAGAGGCAGTCTCGTAAACTCTTAAAAATCTGCAAGCATCCCTCAAGGAAAAGTCAAGTTTACATCACTTAGTGAAACTTCCACAAAATGTCCCTAATTCTAATGAGAATCTATTATTTCTGCTACTTGAATAGCTCAGTCACAGATTTTTATTCCTGATAGAAGCAGAACACAACTCGACAACAAAAGCTGAATAGAGAAAACAAAATATATCTGATTGGATTCTCTGCTAGCGGTACTTTTGCCAGGTAAGAATCAGTGTAAAGCAGTCTAATGTACTGAATACAATTGACCTGCAATTTTCAGAGCCATGAACAATTTTTCCATGGAAGAATCCAATTCCAGGAGAATCTCAAGTCTCCCACTTCTTTAAGTGTCTGAACTAACCAAATCTTCACTAGAGAGCAAAATACTAATTTGCTTGTGCTGCCAGGTAGTGAGGAAGGATGACAAGTAAAGAAATAATGTGGAAAATTAAAAAAGGAAAAGGGAAGACTTTTATCTGTATTCTGTAATGGAAGAGACCTGATAAATATCTATGAAAGGAATCCAAGAGCAAACCTGACACCTGGAGATTTAAAGATCCTTGTCCTCAGCTTGACATAAAAGGGAAACCACTGTGGACAAACATTAGACATCATGTACCTGGCCCAGCAGCACCAGGCTCTTAACGTGTTTAACAAGTTCTTCTGCAGCAGAGATGGTACTGTAGCTACAGGAGAAGAATTTCTCAGGTATCATGTCAGTCTTGGAATTGTGTTGCCTAGGATTTTTATTAACTATTTTCTTAATTGAGGCTGTAAGGCTTCCTTGGAGTATGACGCATTTATGGGCAGGTTTCGCTTGCTTCAGGTTTTACTTGACCTGTTCATATTTACAAGCTGCTTTTATTTCCATCTCTGCACTGCAGTTCACTGTTGTTGAATTACCAAGGTAACAAGATTCTTTATTATTCACAATTTGTTTCCACCAGTTGTTACAGTGTGTTTGTCATTCCTGCAGACAGTCTCTTAGCCTTGTGACTAACATTCCTATTTCCATCTTCTCTCCTGTATGAAATAATTATTTTTATAGATACCAAACAGGGAAAAAACTGCTAGAAAAGTTACTTCATCCACTTAGCAGAAGTCTCTGATATTTTATAGTGTTATAGAAGAACCCCAGATCTTTATCTCAGAATGTTCATAAGCTAGTCTCTGTCCAGCTCCAAAAGCAGAAGCAGCAACATCCACATTGCTTGATCACTGCAGTAACCAGACCCCAGTAAACACTTGCAATAGCACATTGTTGTCCCTCTGCCTCCTGAAGACCAACTCTCACAGGTGACTGCAGCCAAACAAAGTCCCTCTCTAGCCCAAGACAAAAGTCTGCTGGAAAAGCACCAGGCAAGGAATATTAGCTCAAGACCAAGCTGACACCAAAGTCTCCATGCAACTTCTATGTCAGTCAGCTGGCTCACTGTTTTGAGGATTCGCTGACTTGGACTCCTGCCACTTCATTGAATTTTACATCAGAAGCTGGCAAGGATCTTCCCAGCTGGGAAAGAAGAAAGAAAACACACCCAAACCCTCTAGACCTAACATAGGGAAGATCTGTGCTTTGACTTTAGCAAACAGTTATGTTTAAATTTACTGGTTCCCTGCTAGGTATGCAGGACAAAAGGGCTTGGCCTGCCACCCTCTGGCTCAGGGTGGCCCTGCCTTGCTTTGGAGTCAGCAAAGAAGGGAAGGGAGTTTTTGTTCATAGAAGTAATTTTAAGCACTTGTAAGACAACAATCCTGCAGGTTTGTAGGAGACTCTCAGCTTAGTATGGATTTTGTTAATATAATTGCAACAGACTTTCTACAAGAAATTTCAACAGAAAGTCTGTTGCAATTACAACTCCTTCTATCAGAGCTCACAAAGGAGCTTTCCATTAAAAAAATATTTAAAAAAATGTTTCCTTCTCTGAAACCAGATACCTTTTTCTGATCCATTGATCAAAGACCTTGCACTCTTCATTTGAAGCCTTGAAGCCCCTGGTAAAACACTAAATATCAAGGAAAAAAAATAGCTACAGCTTTTCATTAAATAAAAACTTAAAAATACATCATTCTGGCCCTTTTCCTTCCTTGCCAATACTGTTTCTAATGCTAATGTGTCCCTATTTCCTGACTGACTTCTTTAAGGGGAAAAAAACAAGGAATGTACACATTCAAGTAATAGGATGCCTCTATCAGTTCATTCAAAACACACACTTCTACTAAATAGCCAGGCCTTTTACTTCACGCCACTGGAATGCCTGATTTTACTCAAACTGCCACTGTCTATACACACACACACACAATTGATATTTCTGCTTCCTTTTAAGAACTGTGCATACTCAGTGGCTCACAACAGACTTGATTCCATAGCAAAAGTAGCAGTGCAACAATATTATAATCTTTGCCAGGTCATTATTCAAAATGTTGCAGATAATTTCCCCATCATTTCCATGTTCCTATGGCAGCAAGTTACAATCTTTCTCCTCCCACATAAGGCTGTAAAACAAGAAAAGATTACTGTAATCCTTTTCTTCCCATGTCACACAAACACTGTAATCTGCTTGCTATGTCAGAAGCAAATTTCTATCTGTAAATGTCAAGTCTAGCATAGTCTTAAATTGCAGCAGCCTTCATTGTATTGGTAAATAGTTATGTAAGCTACTTAGATATTTAAGCACAAACACACTGATGGAAAATATAAGTTCTGGACTGTAATTCAATCTTTGGCTTCTTGCCTTTATAAACCACTCAGAAGCACACTCACTTTTTATGAAATTTAGGAATTTATTATAGTCTGGTATACCCCTGCCTGACATGCTTGAATGTCTATGCTAGTCTCAACTTCAGAGGCATCCGAGTATTCAAATGCTTTTAGAGCCCCTTGCGAGGATGTTTAAATGACTTGAATAGAAGCAAGCAGCTAAGCAAGTGGAGGAACAGGAGGCTGCCCACGCTCCAGCAGCATCACAGATCTTAACTGGGTAGAAAACATCTGACTGGAATCAGAGACAAAGCCTAGGTATGAGACAGAGGTCAGGAGAGAAGGCAGGCCCTTAGCAGAATTACAGCCTTGATTGTGGCCTCAAAGAAGGCTGAACCTTTGCCTTCTAACTTCTTTTTTTAATTATTAAATGGAGCCAGCATATCTCAGAAGCTTTATTATGAATCATATTCAAGCCTGCAGGGGTAATTCAAATGTCAGGCTGCATGAAGAGGAGGTGATTACAGGGCATAGTGAGCAACAGGTCCTTCTCTTATGATTTCAGAACCAAAAGCAGAGTAAATAGGCTTCTTACACAAAGAAAGCAGAAAATAGATATTCACTTTCAGGGCAATGGTAAAATTGTAATCCAAGACACAGAAAGCTTTGAGAAACTTCCTCATTTTTTGCAAAACAAAGGAGTAGTCTCCATAAACAGGTCTCACTATTGCAGAAACATTGGGTATTCTTTTCAGGTACCTTCAACCTGCACCACCGCACAGGGGAATATTAAGCTCGTTGAGTCAAGGTACTAACATGACTCTAGAAAAATGAAAGTATTCATTTTCCCTGTTTTCTAGCTTAGCATTGTTCCATTCTTTTACTTGTATTAGGAAAAATATCTGCTTGTACAAGTAGCTATCCAGTCACAGGGCAGTTGGTAATTAGGATGTGGAAGCTACCAGAACACAAGCAGTTGGTTTGGGCTTGAGGAGATACCTGTAACTTGACTCAGAAACACTCATGTAGGAGAGCTGCATTTGCAAACTACTCATGCTGCACTGAAGATTACTAGAAGATGTAAATTTGCAGAAAGCCTTCATCTTTCTCTAGATTTCCACTTCATCATGACTAATCTTGGAAGAATATTAATAATGCATGTCGTCTTCTTTTTTGCTAGGAAAAGTCTTAAGTTTCAACAGAAGTTTTGCAGTCTAGGTACACTTTTCACATCAAACTGAATTGGAGGCAGACAGTCAAGGGAAGAGACAGGATCAGGTCAATGGAAGACAGCTTCTAAAGCACAGCAGAGGAAGAAAATATCTCAAATTAAAAGCCAAGACCTAGAAATAGCAAATATAAGCTTTATTTCCTGCCAATCCTTGAAGCCTAAATATTACTACTTTGTTGTTTAATAGATGTGAGAGTTATCCATATAGTGTCTCACTTAGACAATGGACACCACGCTGGACTCAGGGAGAAAAACAAGTACTTGTAGCTGTTAAAAAGGGATAACAACTGTCTTGTAAGAACTGCTGAAAGAATGGAGGACTGTCTGTACTCAGCAAAGAACATGGCAGGTTAAATATTTTCGTAACATATAGGATGGCAAAGAGGAATGAAGCAGAGAAAACACATCTGGATTTCAGCAAGTAGTGTTAAAACCAGTAAATAAACATCTGGCATGGGAAATTTCAATTCCTATTAGCAGAAAAGGCACAGAAGAGCAGACTACACTTTCCTTGAAACGGGGCCACTACAGAGAAGAATTGCTACACATGGGACAAATTTCCAGCAAGTACAGAAATCTTAAATACCATCTAATGTCAGTAAAATGCAGAATAAGCTGGTGATGGATCATGACAGAATAAAATTAATAGAAGTTTTGCTACTAGCTTCAACAAGGTCAAGATTTTATCCATTGAATGATGTCTAGTAGGACTACTACACTAAAGACATACACATTTTCATAACAGAACTGAACGTCAATATGCAATCAACAGACATATGCCCCAGACACTGCACAATCAAGTTCAGATTCAATGTATAAAGCAGCTTAGGGTATAATCCCCTCAAGAGTTATAAATAAACTTTTTCATACAACTTCTTCTTTACATATGACCATATTCCGTTTAAAGACAAAGTCTGAACATGTACTATCTTTCTCCTTCCCCATCAAAAGCTATATTTTAGCTCCCAATAAGAGATCCATCAGTGGAGTCAGATGGAAGTCATGAGGTGTTTCAACTGGGTCCAACATGCACCGTCAAATCAATTAAATGTAACAAAATCAGATGACTCCTTGTTCACCAGAACAAAATTAAGGCTTCGTAAGTCTGGTCCAGTGGTATTACTGAGAGTAGCAATGTACTAGGGATTCTTTTTTTGTGGAAGTTTCTGGAAGGCAATTTTGGTAGGTGTTTTTCTGTAAGCTGAGGTTTTGGTTTCTTTAAGGAATTCTTGTTTATATTTCTATAATAATAATAAATATA
>NW_010185937.1:0-26038 GCF_000695765.1 Mesitornis unicolor
GTGGGAGGCGCGCCTGCCGCTCTCGCCCGCCGCCGCTCCCCTACCTCGCCGCTTCAGCGGTACGAGCCGCCCGGTAGCAACAACGTCGCTGCAACCCCAGGCTTTGGCTGTTTGAGGGCAAAGCAAAAGAGAAAGAAAAAGCAACCCCCACGCCCCTAGTGTTACCTGGCCTTGCGCCGACCGCCTTTTCCGTGTGCTGGGTATACAACGCGTGCAGAGGTCACATCCTAACTTCTCTTTTGTAATTTGTAGTTATGTATGTCACTAGCCCTGCTAGTTAAGGAAAGCATAGAGATGTGAAATTTAAAGCATACTAATACCTGGGGGGATGGGAGATAAGAATTAGCCTCAATAAACTGTTATACAGCAAATAATCTGGGTTTTAGTTTTAGGTAAGCAGTGTGAATCTGGTATATTACTTAAGTCTGATTTCCACCAACCTTTCCCACTAACAGAATATTGTTGCTCATAAATGCAGCATTTGGTATGTCTGCTGTAAGTAACTGCAAGGGGACAAGCTCAGAGCACCTGAAATTGAGCCTATGTCAGGCTATTTTTTTTTTAGGTTATTTTGTCTTGGACTGTTTTATCTCCCACATTCCCTACTGTAGTACACAATAATAAAGACGTCTGCAATCTAGGCTGGAAGCAAGTGGAGGAGACCCACTAACCTATGTACCTCAGTCTCCCAGCAGAATCAGCTTTACTCACATAACCCAGAGAGAACGGGGTTTAGGTAAGCACAGATAGCTTGCGTGCTCCTCCTTCAAACAGAATGGAAACTTGTATGAATGCATATAAAGGCATGATTAAAAAAATTCCTACTGCCAAATACAAACTGGAATCTGTTTTGTTATTGCTGTGTGATAACCTTCATAAGCTACACCAGCTCCTTTAGAAATTGCTCTTACCCCTTTCAGAAGATGGCTTTGCTGTACTGGAACATTTCAATGGTACGTACACTACCCATCTCATATCAGGTGTCAGGAATAAGAGAGGAATGCATTTTAAGCCTGTGTACAAACAAATACAAAAACTGTTTTCAGAAAATAATTCTCTTTTAGAAGTGCACAGTACACTTATTGTGCACCAGTACACAAATAATGTCTTCTACCTAAGTTCCAGTACCACGCAATATTGAAAAGCTATTTAATCCAAGCATTAGACACACAGCTATAAAATTTCTCCCTGCATATGCAAAACAAAATTGTTTTATATTTGAAAAGAGAGGGAAGGAGATAAATGAAATTTAAAGGACACACAATGTATGTTTCCTTTAAACATAAACATGTACGTTTCCTTTAAATTTACATATAGACCGTAAGGGTCATTGATACCTATCAGTCACTTCTAGAAGACTTCACAGGAATAGATCTTTTACAATATGAAAGTTATGTGCATTTGAAAGAAAGTAACTTTTTACTCATACAGATAAATTTTCCAGGAGTCAGAAATTAGAATAATAGAAACATTAAGGTTGGAAGAGACATCTAAGATCATCAAGTCCAACCATCAACCTAACATGACCATGCCCCCTAAACCATGTCCTGAAGTGCCACATGTACATTCCATGTAATACTACAATTCCTTCATGTAGTGAAAAATCATGGAATTAACTGCATCTGGTGATGTGAAAAATGCTCTGAAACATCAGGTAGAAGACACAACACAGGAAGGATAACATACTTGGTAGGCTGTTAGTCTACTCTGTTACATGAATTCCTGTGCTCTACTGTGCATAAGTACAGAACAAACAAAGCCACAAAGCTATCTCATGCTCTAAAACTGGAAGTCTGATAATTGGCAATTTTATGACATGGCTCTGAAGTTTCCATTACTTCAAATATGTCATATTAAAAGATGGTACAATTATGACTGTTTATTAGTTTTGGATAATGAAATCTTTCATAGAAAGAAATCAAATTGCATCTAAATTAGCTTTAAAATAGTTTCAGTTATTGTTTGCTACTTGTAGAATTAGGGGAAAATAAATAAAGTGGGCAGCCCATTCAGTAGGCAGAGAAATGCATGTGTTGTGTAAACTGATTCCTCTTGCTTTTGATCTACTTTCTCTACTTCCATTAGTGTAATCTAGATCAGAGAAAGTGCACCAAAGCCAAGTGCATGGTGCATACAGAGTAGATGGGCTCCGCTACAGGCTGAGGCTAGCACATAATTCTAAAAATCTGTTTGGGCTTACTGGGAAAAGGCTGTGCTGAAGTTAAAGAATATCTTTTCTATCTCTCTTTTTTCTTGTACACATTCTCTCTCCAACATTTACAGTAGAGAACAGAATTCTCAGTGAAGACATCACTAGTTTTCCATCATTTCATTAGAAATGAAACACTTGTTGCAGCAAGAAACGCAATACACAGGGACAAATTACAAAGGCAGAAAAGAGATCTTTTTAATGACTTACTGTTAACAGACTTCCCAAAGCAGTCAGAAAGGGCCTCTTTTCATCTGAGACAGTTTCTCACCTGGTATGGGCAGCTTCTAAAGCTTCTGTTATAAGATACGCAAACCTGAAGAATGATGGGGAGAGAGGCAGCAGCAGATGGGAAAGGCAAAAGAGCAGAAAAAAGGTAACAGTGATAGGAAGATGGAAAAGAGAAGGTAAGAAAAATAATGGAAGGAAAGCAAATCAGCAAATTTAATCACAAGGAAAAGGGAAAAAAAAAAGGAGAAACCTGGAAAAGGGTTCACAGAGAGTTCCCAATTCTTGAGTGTGAATTTCTAGGGGGAAAAAAAAAGTTATCAGTACTTATGGAAATAACCCATACACCTTAGCTGCTTGCTGTATTCAGTTCACGCCTTACGCGTGCCTTTCATTACTCAAGTTTTGACACCTCTTTCAGTGGGTCAGGGCCAATGCTCTCTGTTAAGATTCGACAACGTTTGCTGCCTCTCAACCCAAGCAGGCTCCCCAGGCTGGCAGCTTTCAGTCATGCGACATTCCCAGAAGCAAAGGCAAACAAACCCCTGGCATTTTTCGCGTTGGAGGTGGGGGGCAGCCTTACAGCGCACCCCATCGCGGAGGTTTCAGCTAACACTAATCGTTTTCTAAACCCCAAAAGGGCGAAAAAGTAGAAATAAACATAAGGAGCCGTCGAGCCCGGCGCGGGCAGCCAAGGAGAAGTGTTGGGAGAACCAGAGCCGTTCGTCTGCGGGGGGCAGCAGCCGCCCTGGGGCCGAAAGCTTCCTTGCAGGGCGAGGGGCGGCGTCTGGGGGGTGAGGAGGTTTCAGCTAACACTAATCGTTTTCTAAACCCCAAAAGGGCGAAAAAGTAGAAATAAACATAAGGAGCCGTCGAGCCCGGCGCGGGCAGCCAAGGAGAAGTGTTGGGAGAACCAGAGCCGTTCGTCTGCGGGGGGCAGCAGCCGCCCTGGGGCCGAAAGCTTCCTTGCAGGGCGAGGGGCGGCGTCTGGGGGGTGAGGAGGGTTCTCGGGGAAGGGCCAGGGGCGGAGAGCGGACAGGCGGCTGATAAGCTACCTGGTTACACCGGTCTGGGCTATCGTTAACCTGCTGCATTTGCCTTCCAGCCCTGTCTCCGTGGGGTGCCCGGGCGCAGCTCCCCATTGGCGAGGATCTGCCGCTCCCTAGGTAAGAGACACTTGGGGTATAGGGGGGCTCCTGCCTTGCCGCTGCGTTGGTTGCCGGCCGGGCGGGGTGGTCTGCCTGGGCTGAGCAAACTGCCTTATTCTCCTGCTTTTAGTCAGGGGAGCGCGGCGGGACCTCGGAAAGGGAGCGGCCACGCCGCAGTGACACAGGTAGGTTTCTTATGTCTTACCTGAATAAATCAGTGCATTATCATGATGTCGTTAGTATTTCTGATGGCTCTTCTACTCTTTCTGATTCTTCAGAACTTGTGCTTCAATCAGCGTTGAATGTATCCCAGCCATAAAGAGTGCCAGTCATGAATGGAAGGAAACTTGGGTTTTAAAGACTTTGAATAGGGAAGACAGTAGGTAGCGCTTCAGCTCGTTCACAAAATGTTGTATGAAGCATCCTACTTTCAAGGAAAGCTGAGGTCTGATCTGGCTCATCTAGCAATAATTGCTTTGTGGGAGCCTTTTCACTTCTCAGTAAAAGTAAACGAGCTGGCAGTATCAGATCAATACAACTTAATACTGTCTTTTGGATGTGGTTTATCTTGACAATGGGACTGTTTCAGTCATAGGGAGCTGCTGAAATGTAATTAGGGAGTGTGGTTCCTGGCTCCCTCGTTTGAGGGTGGGAAGAGGAAAGTTTGTTTTATAGCCCTTGTTAGTGACTCTAGAGGAGTTGCCTGCCTTTCCGCTTTCTCCCTGCTCTTCCTGGGAAGAGCTCAACAGAGAGAAAAACGTGCCACAAAACAGCAGCCACTGACAAGAATAAGTGCTTGTGGACTGTTGTTTCCTCTCCAAGAATTCAAGATACAGTAGTACATTCTCTGCTTCCTTCAGTCCTAGCCTACTTAGCAGAAAACTTCAGTAAGAAATATGCTTAAGAAAAAGGAACAAAAATTCCAGTATTAGTTTTAAAAAAGTAAGAACCTGAAAAGTAGTTGTTCCAGCCATTTGAAGTGTCTAAAACTAACAATTACGCATTTTTACTCGCTTTTAAAAAGCTTCCTTGAGAAAAAGACTTAAAGCAACACTAAGCAATGGTGAATGCAGAATTTTATGCCCATGAAGACTTAGATAATGACATAGCTTCTGAGATCAGTTTTCAGACAAATGTCTAAGTAGGTATTTAGAATACAGAAAACACCTGCTGTTTTAAAAATACTTAACCAAATCTTGCACAGGACTGAGAAATTTGGATGATAAAACTCTAGGTCATGAAAATTAAACCAAGTCCCTAGGTATAACTATGTAGACATAACTGGTGTTATCTGTGATGTTATTTCAGAAATATTTTGTAACAGTATACATTGTTGCTTTTTCTGTTTGTTAACAGATAACTGTACTTGTTACTGAGTTTTCCTTAATGAAAACTGTACTCTGTAATTGATGCATCATTAAAATATGAATGCATTAAAGGATATGGCTGCTGCTGTTCATGAGGTGAAGAAATAATATGAAATGGCTCTAACATTTGTTTTGCTGTATTAAGTAAACTAGGCAAATGTAATGAGATGTTTTTAAAGGAAAAACTATCATAAGTCATTGGCTTCTAAGTATTGAAAAATTCATGTTAAATTGAGAAAAATGTTACTTATCCTAGATGTAGGCAGATCTAGAACAAAGATAGGAGATTATAGACAAGTTGAGAAACGTGGTTTTACCTTAGGCATACTAATTAGGAGGTATACTTTTACCTGTTATGAGCATGGCAATACAATCACATCATGACAAAATATAACATTATTTTTTTTAACTTGACTAAGAAGATCTGATTTGCTTTTTCCTCAAGTAGATGATAAATACTGAATTGACTTTTGTGATTTGATATAGTGCTGGATTTTTATTTTTTTTTAAGGAAATGTAACTATTTAAGTTTTGAAGAACTCTGTAGGATACCTTTGTAGATCAGTGCTGCTAGTGCTTTCCCTTTTGCGTTATAGTACATTTTACAGGACTGATTGTTTTGTGTGCACTAAAAGCATAAGTTAATATTATATCCTTGAAGCACGTTTTCTATAAGAGCTGGTATGGAAATTATTTTGAGTGATGCATAAATTGTCTTGGATATTGTTTCATCTCATAGAAAAATTATGGAGAATATTAAACAAGTTATATATGCTTAGGTGCTGTCCCATTTCTTTCCATCATTGAAATGCTTCCTTTAAGATGGGTTGTCTTTGTTCACCACTTTCCTTGAACCTGGACATTCAAAGCTGCATCCTAAAGAGCAATTTCCAGAAGACTATCTACAGTACTTCTATGTATAAAGAACTGAGTTTGTACCTAGTCACACTTCTCTGTAAATGAGGTAGACATGGCTATAAATCCATAAGTTAAGTGCTAAAACTTTGCACTTGCAAGAAGGAAGGAAGGAACTTGCATCTTCACGCATCATTCCTAAACTGTGCACCGCCATTGGGTAACACAATGTGAGAGTATGGTGTTCCTCCAACTTACCTAGAGGCTGCTGGATGACTAGTGACCATGACTGGTTTTTTTAAGCTGTTAACAACTAACCTGTGGGTTCTTCCTCACCTCCCCACCAAGTATTGATTTGAGTTCTTGTCATGGTACTCCGGTGACATTCAGCATACTTCTGGTTCAGAAATGATACAGGTGCCAATATGTAAATAAACTGAGTTCAGAAAGGGAGTGAAGGAATGAGTGAAGGTGACTGGTACCACCGCTAGATGGAAGAATTAAGTGGAAGTTGGATTAATAGATGAATATGGCAGGAATAAGGAGGGGAGTCAACATTATTATGATATACCAATTTATAAAAATTATTATGAAGTCTAATAGACTAGAAATATCGAGGAAAAGAAAGTTTCATTCACAACAAAATTGAAAATTAATACAAGAAAATTCAAGATATCTTCCTGAGTTGAAGGCAGAAGTGCTTATAAGAAAGGAAACACAAGAAAATGAATGCTGTTATTCTAACATTCAGAAATATTAAGAAGAAGATGGTAGGAAATGTTTTGAAAACTAACCTGGGTGTTTATGAATTTTTTAAAACAAACAAAAGACCACCACAAAACAAACCTGTTGATTTTGCTCAATTTTGGATCAGGTTTTTAGAAAACAGTGTGAATTTAGGACCTTACAAGACATTTTGTTAATTATCGTGATGATATTTAATGATTCATTCATGCATGCATATATTTTATAATTACTTTAAATAACTGTAACTCAGTGTTAAGAATTTCCGAAACAGCAGAATGTTTATACTGAAAATTATGTTAAATACACATGCTATCTAGAGGCTGTAATTGAGACTAATGGAGAAGGGCACAGAGGATGGTGTGTGGATATGCAGGTTTAGACATTTTGGCTTAACTGTCTTAAAATCTGCCTGTTGTATTCAGGCATGGTGTACTTGGATGCTCCTGTACTGGACTCCTGAGTAGAAAGACTATACTTTTTATTTTGCAATGGTGGTTTTTGATAACTTTTTAGTAAGCCAATATGAAGCTGCGAGCTAACTAAAGATGGTAAATTTATGGATAGATCATAAAGAAAACTTAAGGTGTCTTGGTTATAGCAGCTGTTTTCTTTTTTCTTCCCAAAAGGAGCCTGGAATGGCCATTTCTAATGCTTCATCTGCTACAATAGCCTTATCTCGGAACAGGAGACTTCACAGTATGAAATGTGGACCATCTAGTAAGTTATTTACTTTTTTACATAAAATAACTTCTATTGCCTGTTATATTCTGCATCACAATTCTTATGAAGAAAAAAACTTAAATAGGTAATGCAGGCCTTCAGGGTAAGGAGCTCTATCTTGATTGGTCTCAAAGGGTTTGACATTTTTAACACCTGGTTCTGGTTTGATCATTTAAAAGACTCTCTTTAACTGCAGTTTTTCTAACCAAGAGATTTCAGCAGGGATTTAGATACTAAAATGTGTGGATTGTTGCCTATATGATATTCAATTACTTCTCCTCTGCTTGGAGGGTTTTTGTGTGTTACTTTTTTGCTATCTATGTATAGATAGCATGTATAGTATGTATACTATATGTATATATAGAAATACATATATAGATATATAGATAGCATGTATAGTATGTATACTATAGTATATATAGCATGTATAGTATAGATAGTATGTATAGTATAGATTACTTATCTAAGTAATCTATGTGTGCTTTTTGTGTGTGTAATATATGGGTTAGTAGGATGCCCACCAACTTGCAGTGATGGGCATTTGCTTGAAGAATTGGCATCTTGGATTTTTTTGGTTCATCTTATTTTCAGCAGTGGGCAGGCTTAAATCTCTGCTCAAAGATCAAGTTCCTCTATGTTAGCTCTTCTGTAGAGCCTGTGCCATGCTTGTCTTGTACAGAGAAGAAATATGAGGCAATGTAATTCAGACTAACTTTAGTAAGTGATGCGAAACCTTTAGTTTCTCTTCAGTCAGCTTGATAGATTGCATTGGACATTGGACCTACCTGATAGTGAATAGTCTGGGTTTGCATCCCCAGGCTTTATAGCACAAAATGCAAGACTGATGTGTGGACTGGACTCCTATTAATTGTCATTAGGGTTGTGTCATCCCCAAAAGCTTTTTAATTTGTTTAATGCATACTGTTTTCAGAGGCTTGAGAAGTGTGTAGCTGAATGGGGAGGAAAAATAAAGGGTTTAGAAAAGCATAATATTACTCAAATAAAAACTATTAGCTATGAACCTCTCCAGTATATGAAAAATAGCACATTATATATAATGTTGTATTATAAAATTGTTTGACGAATATAGCGGTTTTTACCAGTAAAAGTCCCTCTGCATCAGAGGGTTGCACCAGCTTATTGACCAAGTAGTTGTTCTGTTCTTAGCTTTATTTTTGTTTAAACCCAATAATGCAGCTTTCAGAGAGATGATGTAGAAATTGTGCTGAGAAGCTTGTTAACAAAGTACTTGTTTGGTTCCTTGGATTTATTTGTTTGCTAAGTGAAAATTCATTTAGTGAGACTGGTGGATTTCATGTTCTGCTTCATAACATTCAGATAGAAAAAAAATTTAAGATACCTTGTGCTGTTTCAACAGAACTCTTGAACACTGTGTGCAAGTTTATTGGTTTCTTAAATAGGCTTAATATTTAAAAAAGGGAAGAACAAATCTAGAAGGAGAAAGAATGAAATGAGTACAAGTATCTCATGCTAACTCATTACACATTTAAACTTTTAAGGAAAGATGTAGTTATGATGTCAAGCAATAGGTTTCATTGCTCTCTGCCGGTGCAATAAGTTAACCTTCCTGGTTTCTTTTGGACTTGTATTTTTATGAGGCAAAAGTATTTCATAAGGATTACCTATTTCTGATGTACTTGCTTTGGCAAGACAATGTTGTTGGAGACATATTTTAAAATAATTGATACTTGAAGACAAATCAAATCAGGATTACTGAACTCTTTAAACAGTGGAATACCTGGCCTTGGAAGTTGTTTTTTTTTTAATACTAGTATACTCTATGTGGGAAATGGAATCCATTGTCACTTGTGTGTGAAAGACACATTAAAAACAAAACAAAAGAACAACCTGATATGCTTTGTGCAAGAGTTTCGGTAACATGCTCTGAATACTTAGAACAATAGTTTCCTTTTGGCCCTTCCTATTTGAAGAGAGATTCAAGCTGTTATACCTATGCTTATGGACTGGGATTTGTACCAATCTGGGGATATATGAAATAGTAAAGTAGTAAAGCTTTTTTTGTTGTTGTTTTTAAACCAGCAAGGTAGCTTATCAGCTTCTTTCTCTAGTTTAGTGATGTCTCTATGAAAATAATTCTATTACATACTTAGAAAACTGTGATTATAAGACTTATATTTTATCCTAACAGTCAATTCTTGTTGCAATAACTTTTTTTCTTGCATCCTGTAACTCTCTAAATATAGATAAACCAAGACATTTTATGTGGAAAATTTGTACGATGGGTGCATGATTTATTGTGCATTAGATCTCTTTACCTTTGTGTTGTATCAGTCAACTGAAAGCAGTTTAGAAAGCAATGAAATGTCTTGTGTCAATGGAACAAAGTCCAAGTCAATGCCAAAAGAGAAATCCTTGTGTCTGTTCCTTGTACCCAGGGAATATGGGACTTGAGTTGTGAAATGTTTATCAGAATAATTGACAGCAGTTAACATATGGTTTACATAACTGTTAACTTGTAAGTTCAATCCACATGAACCTGTTTTTCATGTTATAATAAAAAAAATTAAAACTACTGAACAACAAACTCCCAGACAAAAAAAACTCCAGAGCTAATGCATATTAAGAACCTGAGACGGGCAAAACAAATCATTTCTGGAAGTCAATTTGAAATTACTGCTGAATATTCCTCACAGATTAAGCACTTCAGATTTTCTTGTGTTGAAATGCTGAAGCAGGTATGAGTCTTTAAGAAGATACTTGTCACTTAAATTGTGTTCTGATTTCAAGAGATGCACCAGAGCAGAAAATCCACAGTGAAGTGGAAGGCTCTGGATTAAAATTACATTCTAATCATTTGCTTCAGAATCTCAAAAAGAAAAGAATTACATCCTGGTGTAATGAGATCTTTGTCTTAATTTCAAGGCTATATTGCATCATGTTGAAGCCTGCATGCCACAGAAAACTTGTGCCATTACAGGCAGATGTTTTCAAAGACTATTTCTGCAGATGATTCTCTGGAGCTTTGAAACTGTTTGGGCCAAAGTTGGTAAACAGGCAGAATCATGAGAACTGAGGAAAGAGGATGGACCTTCTACCTACCTATCTTAAGTAAAACTTGATCTCTTTCAAACCTCTAAATTAATGTTTCATGCTTTAACTTCTCCATCTGAGTGAATCTAATTATGACTATCCTGAAAAGGAAATCTGTCTTCAGTGATTCAGATTAAAGAAATTTTTCATGCCATGTCTTATAAAACAGCAACATAATACATAATTCCAACACTAGGAAGTGTTTAATGTATTACAGAAAAATACCATAGGTAGATCTACATTGGTCACAAATATTCAAAAAATAATAATGTATTGATGATAATGGTATAGTACAGTGAGGTCAAAATTCAGTTGGAGCAACTGGATTGATGTGATGGTTAAAACAACAATCAAGCACTTGAAAGTTGATGTGAATGGTAGTTTGAGTAGTCAGACGTGTTCTTGAATGTGTTGGCTTGCTTTCACTTCTATGAAAAAATACCTCTTCAATTTAGTTGTCTTTTTTCAAGTTTCCTAACTTTTGGATGGGATGCAGATACATGCATTGCAGTTACCTCTTCACCAGAGCAGATCAGGTCTTTAGTGACTGTATCTCACTTAATGCTGAAGGGCTTCACATTATATAAATTGCATACAGCTGTGCTTATTTTATTCCTAATAAACACATTAGAAGATCAGAAGAACAAATCACGGGTGAGCAAACCTGGACATATAGTTGATTTGCAACTGAAAAAAGTTCAGGAGACCTTTACTACTTCTCTAAAGAGTACTGATGTAAGACAGCATAATAAACTAAGTGGGCACAATATCATATATACAAACTCACAAAATATATTACATCTATGATAATATTTCAAAAGGAATGCTTATTTTGATGAAGATGCCTTTGAAAAGTTACCATATGAAATTGGCAGAACTTGTGCTT
This sequence comes from Mesitornis unicolor, assembly GCF_000695765.1. Classification (NCBI taxonomy): domain Eukaryota; kingdom Metazoa; phylum Chordata; class Aves; order Mesitornithiformes; family Mesitornithidae; genus Mesitornis; species Mesitornis unicolor. The sequence goes on from NW_010185937.1 coordinate 11,233, forward strand.
GGAGCCTGGGTGAAGAATGTTTGAAAGACCAACCAGAGTTGGGTGGTGCTGTACTGTATTTCAAAATGGATTTTGGAACCTCCTCTTGTCAGGTCTACAGGATGCTGTTAAAGCATCTCTTTTCAGAGCACAACAGTTAAGTGAGTCACCTCTGTGGAGCTTGGACACATCTCCAGAAACACTTGCAATGACATGCAAACAGGCTAGATTACAGTCTCACTTTTTTAGAGGCTGTGATAAGTAATGAGCATGAAGTTCTGCTACTGCTTATAGGGTACCAGCTCTGGCCTGAAAGCTCACTGCCTGACACTGAAGAATTAAGAAGGTGGATGCACTAGATGGAGGTTCAGGTGCCCAAGGGACTAAAATAACCCTGTCCACATATTTAGAGTGGTTGCAGCCTATTCAGTGCTTACCAGGTGGTTAGAGTATTTAAGTCATGAGAGGAGCAGAAAAGAGTTCAGACCCTTGTTATAAGATGATCCCAAGTCTTCACTGTGTTCAATAAAGAAGGAATTTGAGAAAAGTTGCTTCGTGGCAACAATGGTCATATTATCAGAGTGACTTGCAGGTTGTAATGGCGTCACTGGTTAGAAATCACATTATTACTTATGCAAGTCGAATCGAGTTACTTAGGCTGACCACTTTCTGCTAGAAAAGTCTCACCAGTTTTAAATTTCAGATTCCAACCCAATGCACTCAACTGGCATAATGTCAAAGGAAAAAGAGGAGCTAAGGACTTTTTAATAGAGGTCACTTTCAGGTAAACAAAGGAACAATATTATTCCATAACCTTTCCTAATTTTAACCTTCACTCAGTCTTGATGTCTCTTTTCTTTCTGCAGGTGTTACAATGTTTCTTGTGTCCCTAAGAGAGACCTAAACTTGTGATATGATCATACGGGTGAGCTTGTTTAGGGAGCTTATATTCCTTTATTGATGAAGATCCCAGTGAACCCTTTGCTATAGGATGTTTATTCTGGATAAATAGGGAAGCATTTCTGTGTTAATTGAGCAAAATTGGAGAATTAAAGGAGACCACATTGTTTGCAGTAGTAAGATCACTAAATGTGATCTGAATCAACACTGTATCCCTCTCATTATCTGGTTAAGGTTAATGAAACTGTGCACACAGGTCTTCTGTGTAGTGTAAGGAAGATACTGCAGTAACATGCAAAGGAATATAAGCAAATATAAGAGCCATGTTTGTTGTATTTTCTTCATACGTGCACAGACAGAAGAGAACTTCATAAAGAGGAAAATGCTCATAGTGATTTGACTCCCAATTCAGATTTGACTATCTCCCTCCCTCTCTAGAAGGAACCAAGGGAGATCCTTCCCAGTGACAGCAAGGGTCCCCAGATCAGCTGACTCTCTGCATAATCTGAATAAACGTGCAGAGAAGCAGGTTACCTGAGCTGTGCTTAAAGGGGAATCATTCAACTCAAAACATCAAAAGGGGGCTAACTTTCTCTACAGCTAGGAGGAGGAACATGATTTGCAGTCTAATTGCAGATTATTGGAACTAGACTGGCAATAGGGTGCAACCTTAGAGAAACAGAGAACAGAGAACTGAGCTCTGATTACACAGCTCTCGCAGCACTCCAGATAAAAGAGATCAATGGCTACCTCTCTTGAGAAGAGGAATGAGGCTTTTGCGTTAGTGACAAGATTGGTCACTATGAGTATGTAAATAAGATGGCTTAGTCAGAGTAAGTAAGGACTTTGCTACATGGCACTTGCATTAGTTTTTAAATTAAACTTATGCCACCCAGGCAGGGAAAGGAGACAAACGTTTGGGCTAGCTAGGCAAAGGAGCATTCTCTTTGTCTACCTGCTTGTTCTTTTGAGAATAGCCTCTACTATTTTTCTTTTTCTTTTTTTTTTTTTTGGAGGGGGGAAGTGGAGGTGGGAATGTTTGTTGAAAACAAAGGAACCAAAATTAATTGTTCAGGTATCTTAGAAGTCTTATAAGTAATTAGTATTTATAATGTTTTTGCAAGTGGAAATGGCCATATAAACACCAATAAACTGTACTAAGAAATTTTAGCAGACCTCAGTAAGCAGGGTTCTGTAAACCTGTATCTTAAGATAATATTCTGTATAATCACATGGCCTTCAGTAAATAAACATGTAAGCTTTTTTTTATATAAAATTATGGTACAGTGTGGGCTTCTTTGTCTTCCTCATTCTAGCATTATAGCCAGCTGTGAGCTTAAAGGCTCTCCGAAGTTTCTAGGATCTCACAAAGCAGAGGAAACTTGAAATACAACCTTTTTCTTCCTTAAACTTACACTTTGACCACACTTTGGTTAAACAGCTGGTGGTAATGTTTGAGATTGCTTTTTACGAGGCTGAGTCCAGACAGCACTCAATCCATTAATTCTGACAAGAGTTTGCATGCAGATTAAATGTTGGATGCCCAGTTGCTTGGTGTGTACATCTGAAAGTAGTTTCTGTGTGGTAGATACACTTGCAAACCAGGTGAGAATTTAAGAGGCATTGGGAAGTCTTGCTCAATCTAAAGTAGGGGCTTTTAAAAGGAAGCTGAAGAGTGTTTGTCGCATCTTGTTAAAAGTGCTGTTTCTGATTGTTATCAGAGGTTTAGTTGCTGATTAGACTGGGATACATTCACAGGAAACCCTCCATGTGCAGCTTGCTTTCGGATTGTTTTAGTGTATTTAAAGCTCTTAATAAGAGGGTATGGCTTACCGACTTTTGTAATGGTGCTTTTATTGATGTTGTCTGCTGGCAAAAGAAACTAAATATGTGCTATAAACGATAATGTTTGTAAATTTGTATCGGTAAAACATCAATAAAATGAGCTTCTAGAAGAGGGGAGAAAAATTAGGTAGGGAGAAAACCCACTTTGAAATTTATTTCTTTTTCTCTTGCTATTGCTGGAATCAAGAATTCAGCATCCATTTAATGGCAGTTGGATGTCAATGATCAACTACTGACTTGTTAGAAAAGCATTTGTTTTATTGCAGTTCAGTTCAGAATCTACTTTTGATGTTGATACTTTTCATGTATGTTTAGTGAGTACCAATAGTGAGAACAAAACCAAAAGATGATGTGACTTATGAATCATCAGTGTTCTGTATCCTAGAAGGCTTTTGTCTGAAGTCTAATTCTGTCAAGACCAAATGAATTGTACAGTTAATTTGTATTGTCAGAAGTGTAGCTTGCTTTATTTTGCCTGCATCAGCAAGGCTTCAAACCCTCTTTAGCAACACTTTCTTAAAAGCCTGAAGGTTATCTAGGTATATTCAGTGTATACTACTAAAGATTAGATATTTCATAAGTGAGGGTTTTACTGAAATGTGAGAAAAGATCTTTTTCTGTGAATTCTGTTTCTCAGGACAGCACTTAAATAATTCATACGTAAGATTATTTTTCAAGAATGATGTGTTTATAAAGATTAAAAAAGCAAGAAGGCTGAGTCTTCAGTTTCTCTTTTCCTGAAATAGTTTATTCTGAGCAACTTGTCTGCAACAAATACAATCCTAGGTTCTGTTCTCCAAATGCAACAAATTCTGTCATTGCATAATACTCAATTATTAAAATTCAAACACTTTTCTGAAGAGACGTAAAGTTTAGAAGCAAATATTAGCAAAATAGCTGATTATATCCTAATTGCTAGAAAAGCATTTAATCACAAAGTCTTAATTTAGTAGCAAGAAGCTTTATTTGCTAATCACTTGTGTGCATCTTTCCTTAGACTGTGAAAACTTGTTTTGTCAAATTTTGATGGGGATCTTCCCAGGGAAAACAAAATTTAAAAACCCAATACATTTCCTGCTCCCAAACAAACTATTAACCTCTCTATCATTGCACTAGGGAGCTTGCTTTCTCTACAGTAGGTTCACTATACTTAAACATTAATTTTTTTCTTTCTTAGAAGTTTGTCTCTAATAACATTAGAAATTAGAGCAGTGGTTTGTGTCATTGTGGAAAATGTATTTGACTGGTATAACTAAAAGTTGTAAGATGGAAGGAAGGCAAGTAGCTGAAAGATTTGCAGCTGGGATCTTAATGTTTGTGTTTCTAGGGTAGTATGCTCTCATGCTGGTAGAGCTTGCCCATACAGTGTTGTTTGTAGCAGTCTTCTATATAAGAATAGAGGCACTGTCCTTTTTTGTTAAGTAATACTTGTTCACTTCCTCTATTAATTGCTTAAGGGGGTAAAAACATGTCAGACTAGCAGATATCACAACCATTTTGATTTAGCTTCTCTGAATGTGTGATAGACTTACTTCATCTGGTTGTATTTCTTGAGGTGAAAATTTTGCAGTATGTTTTCTATTTATAGAAGCCTGTGGGATTCTCCTGGACATGTAAATGCTAAGCCAGCATCTCCTGTCATTCATGGTGTTACATTTGGTAACAGATGATGTTATTTTTAAACATGCTTTGTTTTTTCCATTCAGATTCATTTACATGCTTTAATGGAGGTGAGTGTGTCTACAGAGAGCAGTGCAACTGCAGTCGGTTTAATGCAACTGGACCAAGATGCCAGACAGGTGTGTAAAGAGAGAAAACTAATTGGGTTTCTGAGATTGTACTCCAGTTCCCACGACTACAAGAATGACTGCCTTATACCTGTTCATTAATGCCCTAGTATTTTTTTCCCCTCTCTTTTCTGTGGTGATATTTCATAGCATACCACATACATACTTCTCAACTACAGACTGAATCTGAAACTCAGTGCTACTTCTCAAGTTACTCTCTTTTCATTAGTGTATAATACAGGTGCTGAAAGAGATCATATATGCAGAACATGGGGTCAATATAATTTTGAAACTTTTGATGGACTTTATTATTATTTTTCTGGGAAATCCACATACGCGCTTGTGAGACATACTGAGCTAGATGAACAGAGTTTTTCCATACAGGTAAGGGACTGCACTTCTACTTTCCTTTTAGCTGCTATTGAGCTTGCTAATAATGCATTAACACTGAGAGATTAAAAATAACTTGTGATGATAGTATGGGGTTCTAGAGTGTAATGTAAATGTAATTCTAATGTAATGTGGGCTACCAGTTACTGTAACACAAAATGAAAATAGTTGGAAGGAAACTATCGTGTGTACTTTCAAAACCTACTGCTGCTGTGAAAAGACTGCTCTAAAAAGTGCTAATTGTAGTCAGGTTCTTGGAAGACTGGAACCAGACTACTGGTTCACATGCTGAGGGTGGGATTTGGGGTATTAGTTGTTTAACATTACGAAGAGCTTGATTTAAATCTTGACTTTGATGCTAGTAATTTTATTTGGCAGGTTAATAATGATCCTGAATGCCATTCCTCTCCTTATTCCTGTAAAAGGTCCATTAGTTTATTCTTTTCTGGAGATGAACAGATAAAGTTGAGCAGTGAAGTCACCTATAAAGGAATTGGGTAATTGCACTCATGTCTCTAATGCTGTAATTACACTGGAACTAATCTCATTATACTGATTTGATAACAGAGCTGTAAACTAGATCACTTATTTGTTGGTAAAAAAAAAACCACCTATCCAGACCTCAGCTGTAATAATTACTCACCATGTAGAGAGCAGTGTCTGAGGAAATTGCTCTCTGAGTGGTACATAGTATTAAGAAATGTACCTGTTGACATTGATCCTTTGATTTTTATTTTTTATTTTTTTTTTGGTCTTATTTGCAACTTCATCTCTTTTTAGTGGAGTTACTCAATATTTATATCAGGGGTTTTCAGATGTATGAAGAAGTCATTAAATTGACAGGTAATTCAGTTCTAAAAGTGATTCTTTCTCATATAAAGTTGTATTTGATTCTGTCTCATTTCTCAGAGTACAGTTACCTTATATTATTGGAAATTTACACATCCAGAAGCTAGCTGGATACTTCCTAGTCAGGCACCAGTATGCCTTTACTCTGGCTTGGGATGGTATGTCTGCAGTGTATATCAAAATGGCTCCAGAGTACCTGGGCAAAACACATGGGCTGTGTGGAAACAATAATGCTATCCTTCAGGATGATCTTGAAACTAGTTATGGTAAGTATTCTTGTGTTAATACAGTTTGTTTTTTTCTTCAGGTGAACTAAATGTTACTTACCTTAGTTTTAAATTGTGATGCTAATTGAATATTAGATGGGCAGCTTTTGAAATGGAAAGTATGTGGAAATAATTCTGGTAGACGTAAGTGAAGAGGGCCAGCTTCAAAATAGATGGGGCTCTGGGGAGAGGAAGTTTTTTAAAAAGCATGACAGAAAGCTGTTTAACTCCATTAACTACAATGGTATTTGTACTTCAGTTTCCTAGGACTTGAAAGGTAAAACCTACTTTTAAATGTTCACTGCCCTCAGCAATTTCAAATAGTAGCCTGTGGAAGCCTGAGATATTGCTATTGGAAATAAATGTATATATTTTATTAGTAAATCAAATCGATGAAGACTGCCAAATTTCGTTTAATCTGGCACTTCATTTATGCTAACACTCTCAGAAGAGACCAGTGATCCTTGGATACCAGCTTCAGATCGTTCCAAGAGTCTTGGCTTTCAATAAATACTAAGTGAAGACCTCTGAAGTAAAAAGAACCATGGGAAAAAAACAAACAGGTCTTTTGAAAGGTATCTCAAGTTAGGTGATAAAAACTTTTAAATATCATTGCTTTGGTCTGTTTAACTCTGTTCCTCCTCTTTAAAATGACGGTGGTTTTGTCGAGTACTGCTTCAAAGCTCAAAGTACAACATGTAGCAAGTTTCCTGTGTTGTTTGAGTTTGCCACTCAATTTTAGAAATTTCAGCCCTCCACTAAGCAGCTCTTACCCCCATTAAATACTTTGCTTACTAAATCAAAATGCTTAAAACAATACTAAGATCAATAGCTCATTGTCCTCATTGCCTTCAGAGACCTTCCTCTACCCTCTCTCACCTTTCTCAGAATATCTCAGTCACATAAAGCTGTGATTGTAGCACAAGTTGATACACTGCATACCTCCTTTATCCAATTAGCTTGGGGAGCAGGAGTAGTAAAGATATGGCAAGATATACATTCGTAATCACAGAATCACAGAGTATTAGGAGTTGGAAGGAACCTCGAAAGCTCATCCAGCCCACTCCCCCTGCCAGAGCAGGATCACCAGACCAGGTCACACAGGAACACGTCCAGGCGGGTTTTGAATGTCTGCAGAGAAGGAGACTCCACAACCTCTCTGGGCAGCCTGTTCACTGCTCTGGCACCCTCACAGTGAAGAAGTTTTTCCTCATGTTCATATTGAACCTCCTATGCTCCAGCTTGCTCCCATTGCCCCTTGTCCTGTCATTGGCTGTCACTGAGAAGAGCCTGGCTCCTTCCTCCTGACACTCGCCCTTTACAAATTTATAAACATTAATGAGGTCTCCCTTCAGTCTGCTCTGCTCCAAGCTAAAGAGACCCAGCTCCCTCAGCCGCTCCTCATAAGGAAGATGCTCCGCTCCCTCAATCATCTTGGTGGCTCTGCTCTGGACTCTTTCAAGCAATTCCCTGTCCTTCTTGAACTGAGGGGCCCAGAATTGAACACAATATTCCAGATGCCGTCTCAAAGTAGTAATCAAAGTAGTAATCCAAGTAGTAATCAATGTCATCACTAGTGTGGAGTGGATAGTACTTTTCTTAGCTAGTTTAAAGCTTAGCCATTTTTAAAAGTATTTTTTTTCTTAAAAGGGCCAGATTGTCTTCATACTAAAAGCTGATTCATTTAGTTGTAGGAAGGGTTTGGCGCTCTGCTTAATGTGATATTTTGGTTATTGAGATGTTTTTCTAGGAAATCCTATAGAAAAGTTGTTCTTCCAAGTCACTGTGTGACTCTGTGTGTGTCTCATTTAGGAAAACTGACAGATGATGTAACAGAATTCGTAGAGAGTTGGCAGGAAAACCCTCCACAAGGAACACCCACTTGGGATAAATCTCTTCTCAATGAACCACCCTGCCTGACACAAAGCAATGAATCTCTACAGGTTTGGATCAATGCAAAAGTATTATTGCAAGAGCTGGTGATTCTAATTAGAGCAACAGTTTGACTTAATGTTCAGAAGGAGACTGGAAATATTCTCAGCTCTTCCTCGGAGAGGTGGATTTAAATGGCTACTGCAGCAGAGACTCTCTTGTCTCCTCCTTTCCCTCCCCACTTTTCTTCTGTATGAGTTCATAATTTAACACTTGGACTTTTTCAAAGATTATATTGCCTGCATAGCACCCAATAGAAGTGTTTGAATCTGGGGCTAAATGAGCAAAAAATTGGAAGATAGGAGTGTGTTCTAGAGCTGGTTCCCATTCCTTCTCTCAGGGAGCATAGAAAGAAGCAGACAGACAAAGCCAGAATGGGAGCGTAGCTAATTTGCTAGTCTTGAAAAAATGAATTATTGTTACTTTAGTCTATCACATTGAAGCTGTTTTTCCTTTTAAGTAATATTTACAAGATATAACCCTGAAATTAAGTGCTGTGAAATGAGCTAATGCCAGGCATGGTTTATTTCCATTGCCTTTTACTCTATAACTTAATTAAAATTAAGACTATTTCAAGTCATCTAGGCTTAGCTGCACCACAGTCTATGCCTTCCTTGGGGAAGGGTTGTTTTGCTACCATTGGTATGACCTTGGATGAAAGATTCATGTTATAAATACTCTAGCATTGAGAGCAATATGTTGCTAGCCACTGCATCTAGTTGATGAGAGGAAAGCAATTCCTAGTCATAGACTGAGATGTATTTTCTGATTTTCCATAGTATTCTATTCTGCTTAGGTTTGTTTTTGAAAACATTCTCTTCACACCAGCTGTTTCATTCATTTCAGAGGGCATACACTCTGTGTAATATTCTGTTACATCCCCCATTTGAACAATGTCATGAATATGTGAGTCCTGTTACTTTTATGGCAAGCTGCACCAATGATCTTTGCATGTAAGTGAATATTTGAGGGTAATTCCAAGCCTATTATAAAAAACATTATTCTTCTTTTGTGAGGATGAATTGTAAATGTTAACAGAAATAATGTGTGTCTCTTTCTGTATATCAATTTTTATCTAGCAATCTTTTATTCTCTTGCATTTCTCTCTTGTTCTAGTTTTAGTGCCATAAATTTCTGTGGAGTTAATCCTGGGTATTTTTGGTATAAGGATGACCAAAATCAGGCCTAGATATTTTCATTATTTGTTAGTGTACTTTCCTTTGAATGTGGCATCAGTTTTGATTCTGAGTGTGCATCATCGTTAACATTTCTAACCTTAATGAGAAGTAATAGTGAATACAATGGTTTGGCATCTACAAGCTATCTGTTAATCCAATGAAAAGACGAATTTGATTCCTATTTGAATTTATGCTATAATTTCACAACCTGCTGTGCTCCTTGTCCAAGCAGCTTTGACTAGTTAAATTAACAGGCAGGACAGGAGAAGATAATTTCCATTTCTTGTACCATGGTGACTCACTGGTGGAAATCTTACACTTTCTCCTTTTGAGTTTTCTGAAGGATGTTATTCCTTTTGTAAAAATCAAGACCTTTATTCAAGTGTCTTTACACTGCTATATCTCTGGCTTTTGTGGATATATTCTGGAAATTAGCATCAGGTCTCAAATACATTGATGACCTGTCTTCAAATGTGGCAGAATGTCTTGTCCATTTAGGACTTTCAACTTACCTAAACAACACAATAATTTAGAACATTATTAAAGCAGATTCAAACAACATGGTTATCAGCTATGCAGGAGCATTCATGAGGTTATGATTGCATGTTTGAATGTAGGTGGAAAATAATATGTCTATTTTTATTTGCGTAAGGTCAGCAGTTGACAATGCAACTTGGTGTCGTGCATTAACTGAATATGCCAGAGCATGTGCCCAAGCAGGAAAACCCCTTCATGGATGGCGAACGCACTTTCATCAGTGTGGTATGCAGATGCTTTTGTACCTGGAAATACTGCTTGGTAGTTGTATTTTGAAAATACATTATGTATGCTCCTCATACTTTTACTACTTTCTCCTTCCCCGTATTTTGAACTTCTATCATTCTCAATGAAAGCATAACTATGGACTCACTTCAAGGCTACATAAATCATAGAATAATTAGGGTTGGAAAAGACCATTAAGATCATCAAGTCCAACCATTAACTAACTTTACCATGTCCACTTCTAAACCATGTCCCTGAGCACCATATCCATACAGCTTTTAAATACACCCAAGGACGGTAATTCCATCATTTCTCTGGGCAGCCTGTTCTAGTTTGATAACACTTTCAGTGTGAAAGTTTGTCGTAATATCTAACCTAAACCTCTCAATGAAATTTATTTTATATGTGTAACTTGTACTGAATGTACTTAAACCACTAAGCTTATTAGAGTCTGTTTAAGAACCTTCTTACTAAAATATCAGAGATGCTTTAAGATGATTAACCATTTGATTTTTCATAAAGCTACTCTTTCAAATATTGCCTAAGTGTTCATGGCTTTCTGATATACGAAATGTGTCATGAGTGTTAAAAATAAATTTGAATTATACTTGCATAAGTCTTCATCTTAGAAGTCACAGGAAGTAAGTTTGCAAAAGATAATTTAATTTGTCCACCTGTCTCGAACACAGGACCAAAACTGCTTTGTCATTCATGACAGAAGATTTCCCCTGTGTGTCCAAAAATATTTGTTAATGGATGTTCTTCCATTTCCTATACTGGACTGAGTATCTAGATAGTTCTGCTGTGAGAAAGTTTCCCTGAGCATCCCTTGGTGGAATTTATTCCCCCTTTAAGGGGGGGAATATGAATATATGTATGTTCTGCGTGTGTTATGAAAGCCATTGTTTCATTGTTCTAGACAACAGATATTCAATTGACTTACCGAAAAGTAAATACCTGATAGAAATGTGTACAATCCATTTAACCCCTGAAGCAGTAGCACAATACCTTTTCATTTCTCTGCCTGTTTGTTTTTCAGTGGTCACCTGTGCCGAACCCTTGACCTACAATGAATGCATCAACTGTTGCCCTATTTCATGTCATCAACAATCACAGTGCATTGACAGTGAGCTTCCCTGCGTTGATGGATGCTACTGTCCAGATGGTAAGTTTTACTTCTCAAATACATATTACTTGATTGCATGTAACTTTCAGATTGTTCTCCACCAGGTTTACATACCTACATGGCCTGACTAGATTAAGGCATTTATAAAAGTACAGTGCCAACAGAGTGTGGATGAATGACCTTTCCTCATAAGTGACAAGAGCTTTTTCCTCCCTGTAACACATGAGAATGGTTTCAGCACAGATCCACATTCTAGCTGTAGAGCTCCACAATTTGAGTGAAAAATGGGGTTTGCTCTGTTTGCTGTCTGGGCAGCCATCCTCCTGATTCTGATGGTTACATCCCTTTTTTGGGAGGAGGGAAGAGTGGTATTTTGGTGGAGGTTTTTGCTTGTTTGTTTTTTCCCTGATTAATGTCTACAAGGTCTGGTGCTTAGGAGACATGAAAAACATGACATGATAGAAACTCATTCATAGGTCCAGAAACAGGTTTTGATACTGAGATTCTTACACTGTTGTATAGTTCTGTCAAGTGAGATATTTACCAATGTGGTCTATAGCAAAACTTCACCCTTATTACCAAATACACTTTTATGTCTGGTTTCCCCTTTGTTACTGACTTGTGTTGGGTACATAATTCTATCTAAAAGAGGACAGAAAAAGTTATACCATGGATCTTCAAGACCTGCACTTACACGTACCCTGGTGATTTATAAGGATAATCATGCTTGTCATACATATCTTTTATGGGCTAGAAAAGTCTTTTAGCTTCTGGCTCTCTAATAGTGGAATAATTTAAAAAATAACAACAACAACAAAACCAAAATAAAACCAACAAACTCAAAGCAAAAAACCATTATAGCATAATAAGGACCAAACAGTGCCTTGAAACATAGAGACAAGTGACAAAATAGAAGCCAAAGATACTCAAAGCAGCATGGTTTGACATTTGTGCATTCAGGGTTTTTTTCATTTGGTTCAGTCTTTTTGGTTTTGTTGTTGGGTTTGGGTGTTTTTTTGGAGGGTGGAGGGAGGGGAGTGGTTTCCTCCCTTTTTGTCCCTGTATTAAATACATCTTGTTCATGCTATTGTTACTGTATCTCAGGGGCTTGGTCCATGTAATAGAATTTATTTAATATAATTCAAATGAACACTTGTTCTGCAGAAATGACTACCAAATAGTCTAGACTTTTATCATATATGACCATTTATAGTGTTCTTGAGTATGCTTGTTAGTGCTCTATCAGCCATTTGCACAGATATTTCACTTTTTTTCTTTGATTTATTCCTTCTAGGCTTAATTTATGAAAATGAACTATGTGTTAAGCCTATGGACTGTCCTTGTGACTACCATGGAAGTTTCTTTGAAATGGGCTCAGTGGTTCATGAGGAATGTAATAATTGGTTCGTATTTTTTCTTTTTACACTGTGGACTTAATCCTTTCATGATCATGAGATACAACTTCAAGGCCCATTTCAGTTAAAAATTGAATAAAGTTCTCACTGTTTATACATTCAAAAGCTGTTATTCCATGTATGTTTTGCATTGAAGGGAAAGATAAAAGAAACTATAGAACTATTAATGTGGAAAAAGAGCAAATGATAGATATTGCAGAGAATGCTGTAATGTTTAGTGCTCCTTTCATCGTGAGCTCTGTCCCAAACTAAAAGGAATCTAGAATTCAAAATCTTTAACAGGAGAGTTACTTTGACTTTACTTTGTCTCTTGTTTGTTTGTCTCACTTGAACACAAAGAACGTAATGTCATTCAAACACTAAGCTGCTGTTTTGGGAATTTCTAAGTTAATTTTGTATATTGGAAAAAAAAAAGTTTGTAGGAAGAGGTAGTGCCTTTCATCGGATCAACTTAATTGGAAAAAAAAGGATGAGCTTGCAGATGTGTAACTTCTTTTTCACAACAGTTTTATTTTTTTTTAAAGTAGTAAGATTCAAATTGCTTGCTTTTCTCAATTTTAATCATCTTTGAATTTTATAATGGTTATCAAAGAGCTAAAAAGAAAGGAAAGTGTTACTGAATGTGTGGATGAAGCTTCACCTGATCATAACCTGATGTCAAGCTCTTGTGACAGCTTCCGGGCATTCTAGTGGCTGTGATAGCTCTTTTATACCCTTTTGTGAAACTCAAGACAATTGGTGCTCATTTCATAGAGAAGGAATCCAGGAAGAACAACTGAGGGACAGCTATATATACTTAAAAAAAATAAAGAAATATGAGAAGTATGAAATGGTTTTGTTTTTATTTCAGCACTTGCATTGGAGGCAAGTGGATTTGTACAAATCTAACATGTCCAGGTATGTTAAAGTCTTGAATACCTTTTTAAGAAATTAATTTTCACTTGGGGTAAATTATTACTGTTAGATCTTAATGTGATGCTTCACTATATAATTTGTGTTTTTATTCCTATCTACATATAAGTACATCTACACACACAGTAGTTTAAATATTAAAATGATCTGAATAGCAAGCATCTGCCTTTCAGCTTAATGCAGTAATGTGTCAACCTACAGATCACTACAATGCCTCTGGTAGATGGCACTACCTCTTGTCATTCAACTAGCATTTCCTCTGCAGTCCTCACTTGATAGACATATGGCAGGATTACTTTCCCTCCCTGTCCCAGTAGTATTGCTGGCTAGCAATAGAGTGTCTAGGTATCGTACAAATATCAGTTAATTATTTTCACAATGTGCCTGTGGAATGAGGAATGTTATTATCACTTCACAGATAGGCACCTAACCTACAGAAATTAAAGTCAAAAGGTACTTAGGCCTTGTGGTTCTTATAGCTGCCAATAGATTCAAGCACTGGACTCAGTTATCAGTTAGCTGCGGGAGTGCTTAATGTTTCTGCAAATCGGTTTTTAGAGTCACAAATCAAATACCCAGATTGTATGGATCATACAGTATTGCCTCCTTCTGGGGAAGAATTTTTCAGGTACCCTGGCCTGACATCATATATGAGCTCCATAACAAAAGCCAAGGGTAAGGTTCAGTTCCTAACAATGTTCCTAGTATCTGGTTATAATAAGAATACAATTTTATAAGCTATAGCATGGATCAGAGTGCATGATCTCTATGGCAGTAATAACTGTTGAAAGTACACTGTCTTTTCTATATACGTAAACATGTTATTTATTATGTTTTTTAGCTGAATGCTCAGTTTCAGGAGACATTCATCTCATGACCTTTGATGGGCGCAAATACACTTTCCAAGCTACCTGCCAATATATCCTAGCAAAAAGCCGTACTTCTGGAGCATTTACCATATCCTTGCAAAATGCCCCTTGTGGACAGGTAAGGCTTAAACCTTCTTGTACTGTTTATATCCTGAAGGGGTTATTAATTGGGTGGGGAAAAGTATTTAAAAAAACAAACAAACAAACAAACCACACCAAAAAATAAAACCAACTACCTGCATTTAAATATATTAAAACTAATTAGTAGCAACAATTTTCCTTAACGGTGAAATGGTTGAACAACAGCAATGCACAAGAAGTCTGTACTCTCATGGTTGCTTGTGATAAATAGAAAAGATTGCTCTAGTGTTCTGACAGTGTTCACTGAGATAATTTAGTAGCATATGGTGGTTCATGCAGTAAACCCTGGATGATGGCTTGTTTTCTTGAGCTTCCCGAGTTATCTTTGTGGATTTGCAGCCAGCACAAAATAAGCCTACTGCTTATTAATTATTTGAAGGAAGAATTACTTTTGTTGTGCTTTGAATATAGATTTCTCTTCCAGCTTTGTTCTTGCAGCTTGAAATTTACTTACA
>NW_010185938.1:0-7317 GCF_000695765.1 Mesitornis unicolor
ACCCTAACCCTAACCCTAACCCTAACCCTGATGACCCTAATCCTAATTACCCTAACCCTTACCCTGACCGCAACCCTAAGCCCTAAGCCTAACCCCTAACCCTTACCATGATGACAGCAAGCCTAATGATGGTAACCCTAGTGACGCTAACCCCAAACCTTATCCCGTGCGGGGCGGGGGGGTAGTAGTGCTTGGGTGGGTTTAGAGTCGGTTGGTTGTAGTCATTAGGGTTGAGGGTTAGGGTACTGCTAGGGTTAAGGTTGTGGGTTGTTGTGTGTGGGGTACTTCTGGTGGTACTACTGTGGCTGGATTCTGGGTCCTCTATGTAGCCTGGGTGGGGGTTCCCTGTAGGGGTAGTGGTGTACTGCAGCTGGTCTGGGTGTGCACCTCCTTTTTGGGTAGGGTTAGTGGGGTACTGTTGGATTAGGGTTTGCATTGCTGTAGTGCAGTACCCCCTAGTGTATGGCATACTACAGTGTCACTACCGGCAGTTTATACAGTAGAATTGTAAAACAATAAGTCTGGAGCAGTAGTAGACCTTCTGTTGCTCCCTGGGAGTACTTAATTTTTTTCAATTTCAAGCTTAAAGTTTAAATTCGATAATTCATTAATTACTCCCAGGGAGCAAGTTGTTGTTTTTTCTTTTAAGCTGCAATTTCAAATTTTAGAATCAGGAAATTTAAATGTAACAGTAGATCAAGTTTTAAATGTAGAGCTGCCAAACAGCAAGTTTTACATTTAGGCAGCAACCTTTAGGGTTTTTAAACTTCAAACTTAGAATTTGGATCTGCACTAACCAACAGGGGCAGCAAAGACCAACAGCAACCAGCACTGACGAACAGCAACCAACAGGGGCAGCAAAGACCAACACAGAGCAGCACTGACCAACTATGACCAACAGCAACCAGCACTGACCAACTATGACCAACAGCAACCAGCACTGACCAACAGGGGCAGCAAAGACCAACACAGAGCAGCAAAGACCAACTATGACCAACAGGGGCTGCAAGGACCAACACAGAGCAGCACTGACCAACAGCAACCAACAGGGGGCTGCAAGGACCGACTATGACCAACAGGGGCAGCAAAGACCAACACAGAGCGTCACTGACCAACTATGACCAACAGGGAGTCCCTAAGGACCAACACAGAGCAGCACTGACCAACAGGAGGCTGCAAGGACCAACAGCAACCAACACAGAGCAGCACTGACCAACAGGAGGCTGCAAGGTCCAACAGCAACCAACACAGAGCAGCACTGACCAACAGCAGCCAACAGGGGGCTGCAAGGACCAACACAGAGCCACACTGACCAGCTACAACCAACAGGGGGCCCCTAAGGACCAACACATAGCCGCACTGACCAACACAGGGCCGCAAGAACCAACAGAGTCACACTGACCAACAGCAACCAACAGGGGGTCACTCTGACCAACACAGAGCAGCACTGACCAACAATGACCGACAGGGGGCCGCTCTGACCAACAAGGACCAGCACAGAGCAGCACTCACTGTCAGGGACCAACAGGGGACCACACTGACCAGAACACAAGCAAACTACGTGGATCTGAATATACTGCTTACCATGAGTTGAGGTCTCATCCACACCATCTGCTCTCCGCAGTCGTTCCAACAACAGCTTCTCGGTATCTAGGAGCTGCTCCCTGCTCTCAGTAGTCACTCCGGCAATGGCTGTGCAGACAAAACTTATCCTCTTGGCAGCCGTGGGATCTCTGCGACTTCTTTCCCATAATGGGCTGGCTCTGTTCCTCTCAATGGGCTCTTGGCTTTCACACTCACACACAAAAATACAAAATTATTATTATCACTTGTCACATAAAGCAATACTCTACACAACCACTTACAAGCCTACACTGGCAAAATACACCTAGGCACACAACCACCACACACGCTAGGTTAGACACGCTCACAAACCGACACTCAACCGACTACAGACCCTTGCCCTGTCACTCTAGCACTCCTCAGGAACGGTGTTCCTGGGGGCCTCAAAAAAATTGCCCTGCCTGATGAAAACCCCAGCCCAGGCTGACCTCTGGAACAAACATTGGTGACAATCGCCGCCTCACAGAGTGACCGGGACCGAGGGAAAAAAACCCCAGCCAAGGGAAGCAAAAAAAAAAATCCCCCGGCTGGGGCTTTTTTATTCTAATGGGAAAACAGTTGAGTTTCAAACTCAACAAATCCAATGCAAGCGGCAAGGAAAAATATCAAATGCAAGCTGCAATGAATAACACACACTGTAGGTTAGAGGCACTCGCAAACTGACATCCGCCCATCGCTCCACCATTAAACTTATTGCCGCCCGACTGCCCTCTCCACTACTCTGACATTATGCTAAATGCTACCCCAAACACCCAATCCTTGAGTCCCCCTTACTTAACTTCTGGGGTGCTGCGAGTCACAGTCCATGCTCAATGGACATCCCTCGGGAAGCCACATCACCTAAATCCGATGTTCCTTTCGTCACCTTGTGCCGCTCCATCACCTATGAAAACAGAACACAAAGCTGCTTAATACCTACTTCCTTTGTGACTATGAATACATAGCTCAGCAGCACAAAAGCTGAATGCAGCATGACAATGCAATACATATGAAAATAAAACATAGCAAAGTCAAATAAAACTGTGTACAACAACACACAATGCAAGACAGTCCCCGATGTCAGTCAACAGAAGTACATAGCAAAGGAACTAAAGGGAGAGACTACAGTGCAACACTATACATTACAATGCAAGGTGCAATGCTACAGTACATTATGCTACAATACAATAATGCAAGGGGCGGCGGCACGGTGCAAGGGGTGGCGGCACGGCGCAGCGTAAAATGATGCTATTCGATGGGAGAGTCGGTACTGAGATGCTGTAAAAGGCTTCGTGGCCCATAACAAGAAGCTCCCATCAAGCCCGAGATGACTGATGTGCAAGAGACCCAGCTTTGAGACCTGAGAACGTAACAACGCAGCAAAGGAATCATAGTCCATAAAAATGGATGGCCACTCAGCACACCTGCTGGTGCCACCTGGAAGAAGAACACAAAAACAGACCGGAGACTACTGAGACGCAAGACAATATGCGCTTTGATCTTCTTATGCTAAAAAAGCGGCATCCGATCAGCGATGTGCCGACAAGTAGGGGCGTTCGAGATCCTTGGGATGCTGCAGAAGGAAGATGAGGTTCTCCGGAGCTGCTGAAAGGACATCGAGACCTAAGGAGCTGCTCACACACAGAACACAAACTACAAGACAACACAGATGCTGGTAGGAGACACCCTGCCTGGCTCACTCTACTCTGGTGCCAAAAAGCAACCCCCTCTTTGTGCCTGCCCAGAGGGAACTACTCCCAGACAGCCCTCTGCCCTACGCCACCTTTACCCTTCCCTACGCCAACTTTACAACCCCCCCCTGCGATGCCCAACCTCGTCCCTCCCCCCAGCCCAGCTCCCTCCGCTTACCTTTAGAATGGCCAAAATCCTGAATAAGTCCTCTACGGCAACCGCACGGGCCAGCTGGGACCTTCCTGCAGTCACTGAGTTCTTCTCCACCATCTGAAAGAGAACAACAAAACCACAGCGACAATTGGCACCAAAGAGACAATTGGCACCGTGTCAGCCGACACTGACTGCTTCCACAACAAGCGCCGCTGCAAATGCGCCGTGGCTTTCCGCTCGCCTGCTACTTGTGGCCGGACGCCACGGCCGTCATCTCTTTCAGAACCTAGAATACTGTTGAAAGATGCAAATTACCATTGCAGCTGTGAAAAGGCTCTGGCCCCATGGCCTTCCTCACCATTCCCTACCATCAAAGCTGATCTCTAACACATCCCATTCCAAAGTTGGCTGCCACAGCTCCCACAACACCAAAAGGTAAATGCGTCACGAAGTTGCCACTTAATACGTGGCTCTTAGACGCTATACTGCGCAAATAACACCTCACCTTTTCTGGGACTGATGGCCAGGACATAAGGTGCTACTCCTCCAAAGCCACTAGTGGCATCTGCAAAATTCAAAGGAAAAAAGCACGTGCTGAGATACCACCCAAATCCACGGCTGGCCCATGCCCATTCCTATCTCCCAATCATTTACCTCAGTCGCTTGGCTGCCCCACCTGTCATTGACACATCTCCATGTTTGAGCCAGTGCACCATCTGTAAAGCAAAAATGACAAACGGCAGTTCAGAACTTCACTGACAGTAGGACGCCTGAGAAATAACCAATACTTCAGCCCACCAGACGTGACTCACCTTACTTGATGCAACTGTAGTGCCGTTATCCACCTTCGCTCAGCCCTCTGAACCTGCGAAATATAAAACATACACTAAAAACTATGAGCTAGACAGAGACACCAAACACATCTTCCCTCTGAAGACACGCGCCAACCCACCTTCTCACGGCACTTGGCTTCCTTCCTCTCGGCTCCCTGCCAGCATGCAGCTTGTCCCTCTGCCTCTGAGAAAACAACATAGCAAAAATCACCGGATGCCGAGCGATAGCTGAATGATGCCAGAGATCTTGACCTCTTCCAGAAATACCAGCTAGAGTCCAACCGCAGCGTGCCATAAACAATAAGCACAGCTGAGTCCTCAAAAGCAACTACATCGGTCAGCTGGGACCTTCCTGTGAGTGCCAGGTTCCTCTTCATCATCAGTGGGGAAAAAAAAAAACAACAAAAACAAAAACAGGAACAACAAAACCAAACCAAAACAAAACCACAAACTGTGCCGAGCTGTTCCTTGCATTCTGCCAGCAGCTCCCATCTACAGCTCTTCCCTAAACTCTGAGCACCAGTACAGCGTTACAAAAGATGCACAGTTCCAAGGCTCATAACCTATGAGAAGCCTGCTGCACACTGCATGTGGGCTACAGACAACACAGTACCTTGTGGGTTATTCAGAGAAGTTATGAGCCGTCCCATGTAAAAGAAACACCAGGCCTTCTGCCTCTGTTTTCTGAAAGGGTACTAAAACCCCACATACAGATGAAGACAACATGCTCACCTGCTAGATGATCTCACCGTGAGTCCTATGAAGAGTAATGGTAAAGAGAGCCAAACAGGTCGGGGAAACAAAACAATCAAAAAAATGACGTTCTATCTTAAGTTAAATCAATAAACCCATCACAACTGTAATACTAAAAAAAAAAGTAAAGTGAGTTAAAAAGAAAAATAAAGTGAGTTAAAAAAAAGTAAAGTGAGTTAAAAAAAAGTAAAGTGAGTTAAAAAAAACAGTATAGTGAGTTAAAAAAAACAGTAAAGTGAGTTAAAAAAAACCTAAAGTTAAAAAAAAAGTTAAAAGTCCCTCTGAATACCATAATAAACCTATAGAGAGAACTGAACCAGCTAAAAGCTACCCTCAACTGAGGGAGGACCAGAGCACTGATACCAGAGAAGCCCAAAGGCTGAATGATCTCCCTTAGCAGAAGCTGTGGATGGAATACCCAAAGCCCCACACACCACTCTTCCCACAATCCCTTGGGAAAGGGGAGGGACCAAACCCCAGAAAGCATATGAAGTCAGACAGGAGAGCAGCATTGTTTCCTTTTCTTTCTTGAGTTTATGGGTTGCGAAGCACTGAATGCAGAGAGTGACCCTTAGCAAAAATAACACCCGTTCCGCTGCTACAAGGATGCGTGTCACGTCGGCAATGTGACCAGGTAAGTGATCAAAATTAATTTTTGGTGGGCATAAGCAGAAAAAGATAGATGTTGGGCTAGACTACGTAGGAAAGGAGCTTGTGAAATGCTAAAATAATGTTATTTTAAGATGTGATGCATTTTAGTTTTCTGTGAAAATCCAGTAACGGTGCAAAGGTACGCTTCGCTTCCGGCAACACCGTGGCTACTACCTAACTTTTGTCAGAACTACGTTCTGAGTAGGACCGGGCACTGGTGTGGAATTAGATCTCCTAAGAATCCGCACTCAAAAATATCTTTGATTCTAAATTAAATTACTTAGTGTAAACAGCTAAGGATTCAAAGGCACCGTGACGGTCTCTGTGACTGACTCCCTTAAGAGATCTAGATGAATCCCCAAAGACAGAAAATGTAAAAAAACCCTGTTAAGATACAATAAGCTTATAAGAAACAATGCGAGGCACCCTGAGCAACCAGAACAAAAATAAATTGTGAAATGCGACAAAAAAACCACCACGAGGGATGTGTTGATAAAAATAGATTAAGGTCATCATTTTTGCCAAAAACTGGAAGAGTAGCTCTTAACTGATGACTACAGATGTATTTGGGGTACCGGCTACTAAGTAGAAATGCCCTGTCAGACAGAAAACGTGAGAGATTGCTCCAGAGCAGAAAGATAGCCTAGGAAAAAGTCCCAGCAAAATGAAAGGTGTCATCACGGGGACCGGAGAGGTCCCAAGGGGACCGGAGAGACCAGAGAATTCCTGGGGATGCGATAAGCTCAAAAGAGAGCAGACTGAGGTGTGGATGTCCTCTGGGGGCTGAACGCCAAACGGACGAGATGACGGAAAGACCGACCGGGGCAACATGAGGGGCCTCGAGAACGGATCTGAGGGAATGGGAGGGCTCCAAAGCACCCTGCCGAGCTAAAATGGGGCTCTGTGACATACAGTACACATTCCAAGCCGCCAGTCGGATCGGGGAGATTAAAAATGATCCCAAAGGCAAAACTGAGAGGCGAACAAGGTCAAATGTTGTGCGAACACTGAAATTTTACAGAAGCTACATAAACGGAGTGAATAGGATCAAAAAGAATATAGATGGCAGGAGTGAAAGCAGAATTATGGAGAATGGTGAGAGATAGGATAGTTACTGCCGCTGTATTGGGTTTTCTGTGAGGAGTTTTTGGTTGCGTCTTCGGTAATGGGGGAATGGTTATGGTGATGGCCCTTTAGGAAGCTACCTGAAAAGCTCCCCCTTTTCCTTTGTCAGACCCACCTCTGACTGGGGCCGTCTGTGAATTCATGTATTTAAGGGAGGTGCAGGGCATGTGCGCTCTCTCTCTCTCTCTAGCGCCGGCCCCGACCGGCACGGTCCCGGGTGCGGGTGGCACGGTCTCTGCCTAGCCTGTCCCCGACTTAAGCCTAAGCCCCACTGCAGCTCCATCTCGAAAAGAGAGAGCCGGGAACTCTTCAGGACCATCAGAAGAGACCTGCAGTGGAGAAAAGAGTGGAGCCCGAGGAGAGCGACTTTGAAGAACACCAAGGTTGGCTGAAGGAAGAAAAAGGAGAGGGAGGAGTAGAAGGACGCAGAGCCCAGGTTCCCCTTTTGCGACCCGTGGGGAGCCGAGTCGACTGGCCTGCAGCCCGTAGAGTTCACTGGTGGGGGAGG
>NW_010185938.1:7334-11667 GCF_000695765.1 Mesitornis unicolor
GTCAGCGTGTGCTGGAGTGGTTTGTGTGTGAGGGAACTGTGACCGTGGGCAGACCCAGATTGGAGTTTTGTGGACTTGGGCTGAAGCAGTTTAGTGTGTGAGGGAAACTGCAGCTGTGGGCAGACCCATATTGGGCTTTTGAGGACTTTTTCTTCTGCGGAAAGGGAGCCACGTTGAAGTGGAGAGGGGCTGGGCAGAGTGCTCCTACCCCTGAGGAGCACGCGGCGCGACCGCCATTCCTGTCCCCCCTGTGCCACGAGGCAAAGGTGGGGAGAAGGTGAAGAAACCGGGAACAAAAGCTGAGCCCAGAAAGAAGGGAGGGGTGGGGGGAAGGTGTTTTGACTTTAACATCTGGTTGTATCTCCCATTGTTCTACTCTGATGTTGGTAACAAACAAAAATGGTGTTTTTTTTTTTCATTCCTTGCAATAAGTCTGTCTTTTGCCTGTGACCTTTTTTAAGTGGTGAGAGGCCCTCCCGGTGCTTATTTTGACTAATCTTTTTTGAGGCATCGTTCTGCTCGGCTATACACTGGGCCTAAACGGCGACAGCCACGGATCCGGTGGTGTCCCGAAGGTCTGGTCGTTACGGTCAGTGGGGAAGATCTCCGACTACAGGCAGGCACGTTGCGTATTTATTTGCTTAAGCGGTGCGTATTTCTGGGTTTTCCCGTGAAGAGGCGGCGTTACGTGGACGAGTTCTCCAAAGTCATTGGCATCCGTCCGACCTCTTGTCGCGTGCGTGGTGTTGCCCGGCAGTCGCTGCCAGGGGTCTCTTTTGACGAAGGCTCAAAGTCTTACCTTTTCATACTGGTCGCGCACTTGGAGGGTTCGTTTGCTCTATGACTTTCTGTGGTTTTCTGATCTCATCCGCCTAGATATCTAGCTTTAAAACGTCTGTTCTTTAAATTTCAAAGTTTGAGCGGTTTTTTTATCTTTGTGGTTTCTCGCTGTTCTTCTATTTGTTCAGCCTCACAAATCAGCATTGCTTTAGCTCTTTTGCGGTTACTTACGGTTCCTCAATTTGCTTGGTTTGGTTTGTACGATACTCGCAAGGCGACGTAGAGACGTAATGGTCCAGCTTTGGCTCCTTACGCCACCCTGTGGCTTGACACAGTTGTCTTGGGAGTTCCATGGTGGCAAGGAAAATAGGAGTAAAGAGACAGAAAGGGCAAAAAAGCGTGTAGTACAATTAACAACAGCCAACACATAAAACCTCAAATGTCACAAACTTTAGACAAAACTATATAAGACTGCGAACTGTTATTCTCCGAGGCTCTGACGAGGTAGGGTTGGGTAATGGTTGAGCTTCTCATTGATGTCTGAAACGGTGGCCGCGCAGTGTGCTACGGCCATTTGACACAGGCGGGGTTTCTTCGACCTAGGCCTTTAACGACAGGCACCTTTTAGGTACCTGAGTGACTATTCCCAAGGTATCCGGTCCCACCCCAAACCCTGATCCATTCCGGTATTTATCGAGGTTGCTTTGTTTCACAGGCCTCTGCGGTCACCGCCTTCCCGGTCTGCCAGAGCGGAGGTCCGCGTACACGGTAACAAAATTTATCTCCGCGCTCGTTTAGCCTAAAGCGTGTGTGTTGTTTGGGCCTGGAAGCTCCTATCCCTGGTTTAGGCAAAAGGAAACACGGATAAGCCGTAACGCTATAATTTTGTTCTTAGTTACTCACGCCATTTCTTCGCTTCATGGTATATTGGCGATGGCTGTATATTTAGCTTGTTTTATTAGTTTTTTCCCTCCGTACTTGGGGGCTCGATCTTTCATAGTATCCCAAGTTAATGAGAGGGTGAGCGCCGAGGTAATACAGAGTTTGTTGACCGTTGTTGCGAAAAATGGGGAACGAATCCGGTCTCGTGAGGCCGGCACCAAATATGTGACAGATGCAAGTTGGGGAACAAATAGTAATAGTTTATTTACAGCAACATTATCAGATTCTTTTGGATTTGTGGTGATAAATTAAAAAGCTACAGGTACACTAAAGGTTGTATAACTAATATAATAACAACAACAATGCGCTATGAAACACAAACACTGACGACGACAACAACGACAACTTGCTCACAGTAAGCCTGTCTGCCTGGCAAATAAACAAGTCCGTTCAAACAGAAATACAGTGGAGCAAAACCGAGAATACACTCAGGGAAACCTAGAAATGAACCTCAGGAGAAATATAAAATACACTTGGGGAGTATACACCTCAGGAGGAAAATATCAAATACACTCGGGAAGTATGGACCCGAGGAGGGAAATATATTACTTAGCAGTAGCTGAGGTAATCTTAACCGCAAGGTGACGCGAGCGGTGTGGGTGGAGAGGGAGTGAATTTGTCAATCCATCCGGTCATCGATACAGTTCCGAGTTCACTCTGTTGCCCTGGGCAAGGGCTCCCACATAAGTTACCTTGGCCGGCATAGCAACCGAGGGGGAAGGTTCTCATCGCTCCATGGCTGGAGAAGTAACTCCCCATTTCTAGCATGAGTCTTAGGGGTGTTATTCCCTGATGTATGTGACAGCAGGCAGGAGTGTGCCTGAGTGGATGAGACCACCTGGGGTGTTTGTCTTTAGCAGGGGTTCCCCTTATCTTTAGTTATTCGTGGGTGATGTTCCCTTCTGTATGCTCTATTGTTTGCATAGCTTTGTATAGTCATGGTCCCTTGGAGCCAGACGGAAATCCTCCAGCTTACCTTTGTTTTACTTTTAGGCAATTTAATAGTGGTTTGATTGGGACTCGGGGCACGTTACTTGTTGGGTGATTTCAAGGCTCAGCTCAGGTTTCGGTTCTTTGAATGATGCGGCGCGGCGCTGCCCTGCTTAGTTTTGTGCTTACCGGACAACTCGGGGCTGAGCTGTCTTCACGGCTCCCCGTGGCTCTTCTCTGCAGAGACGGGGCTTTAAGACGATCTAAGGTTGGGCTGCTCCTGCAACCCCCTGTGAGCCGCCTGGTGCGCTAGACATTACTGAAACCTGTTTAAACTATGAGCCGGAATGATCCTTATGACTGTATCTGACTGACTGGTAACACTTGCTGCAAGCTCCCTTGACCCCCTTAGGTATCGGAAAGAGACAGACGAGTAGTACCAATGTTCCTTGGGGTCCGATATAATGTGTATTCCTGCCGCTTGTGCCTATCGGGTGGCAACTGACAGCCGAGCGCTTATTCTTCTGGGTGGCGAATGCAGAGGTTAATCTGGTTTCGCCCCCGGGTCGGTACAAATAATCTGACTGTATCTGGGGGTTGTCCCGGTGGATTCAGAAAAAGCTCCATTTTCTTTTTAGATCCGGGTATGGTGTTGTTCGGCTACACCGATCGCACAAATAAGTCGGAGAGTCTTTGCGTCCGCTCCTATTCTGTGACCGCAGTAACTGCGAGACGTGATTATTACAATGCGACGAGCCTGACACTTAGCACAAGACTATAGGTTTGGTTTGCCTATGTTTTCCCCGGGATACGCTATCGGTCTGATATCCTATCTATATCCTATTTATACCCACAATAGACTGATTGCAGGTCCATTTGTCTCTGCATTTTCTCCTGACTGATTTTTTTACCGTGACAACAAAGAGGTGGTCTTCCTTAGAGAATAAGTAGCTAGTTCCACAATAATGGCACACGGTAGTTTTTTCTGCATTGTAATGGCTTATGCACGCTACAAAAAATTTTGCCTGACATTTATTATCCAAGCGATACAGATATAGTAACAGCGGCGAGAAGCTGCACAGTGTACGATTCATGCATGCGTTCTTCGTCAGCAAGGCTAGTCTGACAATCTGGAAAACAAAACTAAATGCTTTCTTAGCTCTTGACAGAGCCGTTGTTAAAATGATGGGATAATCCAGTCAGTGTTATTTTTGTGCTCTTTTCCCCAGGCATCTTTGACTTTCCAAGCATATTTATTTAGGGACTCGATGAGAGCAAGAGAAACGGCTCTGACGGTTGGCATTTCTGCTGGTGCCGGCTGTCCGGGAGAAAAAGCTGGTTCTCCAGGAGTACCGGGAATCTGATGCTTAGGGGTTTAAGTTGGGGGTTTAGGACAAAAGGCATTTGGCCGGGAGCACCCGTTTATCCCCCAGCGATCGTTGACCCGAGTAACTGCATCTCAAAGGTGTTCTAACCGACATGGCTTTGTCAGGTTTTGGAAATTGCTTTAAGAAGAGCCTGTGAGCTTGTTCTGTGATCCCGTTGGCTCGGGGATAATATGGGGTGTGGAATACCTGTTCAATTCCCTCCTATCAAAAAATCATCGCTGTACTAAAAAATTTTAACTTCCGGTTCTGGGGGGATCCACGTTAGTTCCTCCGCTGAGGTGTGACGTGCTGAA
>NW_010185938.1:11692-15250 GCF_000695765.1 Mesitornis unicolor
GCAACTGAAAGTATACCGGTGGCCGTGACTCGGTGAGCTCGTTCCTGGATGAGCGAGATAAGTTTGGCTATATGGGGCACTGCCGCTGTCAAGGGGACGATATTAGACTGTGGAAATCTTCCCTTGGGTCCCCAGAGGCAGGAGATAAGGCGTAATGTTGGTTAACCGAGAAGGAGGAAGCGGCGGTGCCACTTGTGTCAGGCATGTTTCTGCACGAGACGTTTCGGTTGGGAAGTGGCTTTTTGTCCTGACCGCCTTTCCGTGAGCATTTTCGTTTTTTTCGATTGGGATCCTGTGCATCGGGTCTCAGAGAATACCTATTGGAAACTCCGGCTCCCATCGTCCCTGTCAACGGAGAGGCTCGTCCCTCCTGGGATAATTGCGGCAAAAAGGTTTAGCTCCTGAGTCACCCTGACCGGTGGATGCCGCTCGTTAACTCTTTGTACAGTCCCTACAGCCCTAGTTTTGGTCCTTTGGGACAATATGCTGACAGGGCTGTATTTTCTCTCAAAATTAATCAGTTCCTGGGCCACTTCCCTCTGGGTCGACATTTTATGACTGCTGGCATTTGACTCTTGCCCGGGGCAGAAGACCAACTAATTTTTCCAGCAGAGCCGCGGCTTGTGTTTTCCCTTGTAGCTGAATACCGATTGGCTTGAGCCAGTATGGGAGCACCTGAACGAGGGGAGTCATTCACTTGGGGCCTGCAGGCGTCACGGGTGACTCGCATCTAGGCATTAGTTTCTGGTCATACGTCACCTGCGAATGACGCCGCCTTTTGCGCTCTCTCTAGCAACCGCTCTGCGGTTCCCGTAATTGTGAGGAGGCCCCCCCTCTCCAGGCGCTTCGAGCCCCCTGCCGGATAAAGCTGCTCTCTGAGTTAGAGACGGAGGGACATGTCAGTCTCTCGTAGTTAAAAGTACCTCATGTCCCCGATAACCTTCAGCTTCCGGTTCACCTAACAGAATTTTGTCCCTGCCGGTTAACAGTATTTGCCAGATGTGCTTCATTTTGGATTTTTCATCTCTTTTGGATTGATTCGCTGTGTTCTCGGTCCTTTTTCTGTCCGACCGCCTCCCTCGGGATGTTTCTTTTTCCAGATGTGACACCTCCTGAGATATTCCTCATTCTCCACACCTGTCTTGTAACACTTTAGGCGGGGCCAACTTCGAGAAGTACAGCACTCGATCGATCCCCTACGCTATCTCTAATTACTTGGTTCAGTCTGTGGCTGCTTGAAACAATCCGTACTCTGATTGGACCATTGCCTGAGTTCCTCCTCCTTGTCATCCCTGTGAGAAACGCCAGCTCGCAAATAAAATTTTAAAGGGGATGAAGCCGTAGAAGCGATGATTATCTTTGAGTCGGGTACATCTTGTCAATAAAGCAAGCCCCCTCTAAGATTTACAGTACTTGTACCTTTTTCCTATCTCCTCGATTACCCATCCCCTTTCCCTGTCGGCACACTACTAGAAGCTCGCGATCCGGCCCTGCCCTAGTAATAGCGCCTGGTAATGCCTGGTTTTCCCCCTACCTTTTCTGGCTGGGGTGATGCCAACTCTGCCCCTCTGGCAGCATACCCCCTGATGCAAACACTGAGAGAATGACTAACCGCCCTCACCCCCTCAGCTGCTCCTATTTTCTTTTTGGGGCATTGTTCAAAACAGTTTCCATCCTCACAAAATATTACCGGGTGCAACGTGGTTTAAACAAATTTTTGTTTCTCTCTCGCAATTCACCTTCTTTCTGATTACTCTCTTTTGGTTTAAGCCTAGAATTCTGCTACAACTTTTGTAAATTTAATCGCAGTCTGTCATCTCATTCATGTCATTTTCAGTCTCTACTTTCTAGGATCGTAATTTTCTGGATTTCCGTACGTCGATTGGAGACAGCCACCGTTGGGATACTCACATTCCTTCTGCTGCGCTGGAAATTCATCTGGCAAAACAGTGAATAGGACGAGGGATAAACAACGATGAAGTTTGAATGAACGTGGGTAAAGGAAGTTGGCACAAGCGGTCCTACTGTACCAAAGACTTTGGTGTACCGGGCACGGCCCTGATGGGCTCGAAGAGGGTTATGATGCTCCGCACTAGCCCTGGTTTAATACTAATCATCTGTAACATCAAGGTTCGGCCTGGCATTTATTTTCTCATCACTGCACAGCTGGATTCATTTCTAGCATGAATCTTAGAGTGTATATTCCCTGATGTACGCAACAGCAGGTGTGAGTGTGGCTGCCAGGGGTGTATGTCTTCAGCAGCATTTCCCCTTATCTTTAGTTGTTTATGGGTGATGTTGACTTCCAATGCTCTGTCTCTTGCATATCTTGGTATTCTCTCGGTCCCTTGGAGCCAGACAAATCCTCCAGCTTACTTTTGTTTTACTTTTAGGCAATTGAATAGTGGTTTGACTGGGACTTGAGGCATAGCGATTGTTAGGGGATTTAAAGGCTCAACTGAAGTTTTCGTGTGTCTGTGTCAGTTTTATAGCGTGTCAGTGGTGGTCTTATTGTATTGGTGATGCAACCTTTAGTGTACTGGTAGCTTTTCAATTAATCACTGGCAATCGAAAAGAACCTGTAAACATTGTTATAAGTAAATGATGACTATTTGTTCCCCGACTTGCATCTGTCACATATGTCTCCATTTAGGGCTCAGAGCAAGCCCAGAGAGCAGTATTTTATCCCTGTTGTCCCCCACCCTCCCAAGGGATGATTAAAAAAAAAAAGAAAAAAAAAGAGGGAGTAGAGAAAAGATGCTTCACACAAGGTTGGAAGTTAAGACTATAACAAGTTTAATGAAAAATAACAGGGAAAGGAAAAGGGAATTAATGAGACAGGATATTTAACTATATACAAACCCCAATCCCAGTAGTCCCGAGTGGAAGTGTCTGAGCAGTGCCGCATGGCTGCTGTGACTCGTCACCAGGGACCACAGTGGTGCCGGGGAGCCGATGGGAAGTAGCCATTCTGAGATGCGACAGGAAGCCACGGTACCTCGGGCCTCCTTGGTTTTTTATAGACTGTGGCCAGCAAGAGGAGGGAACAGTACTGATCTCTGACCCCCCCCAGAGGGGGCTTCATTCATGAAGCCTTCAACAATTCCCCCTTTTTGTATTTGTGCTACAAACATCGCCTGCGATGCTCTCTGCAGGGCCCTTTGCAGCAGAGACATTACACGGCAACATCAGTAATGCAACTACAACAATGAATAAAATCAATAATCCTGTTTTCAATAAAGATAACATCCATCCTGATAATCCCCAACCTTTAAACAAGTTAGCCAACCAATCTCATCTATCATCTACTTGTAATTCTTTCACTCCATTTTTCAAAGGCTGGATACTTTTGTGCATTGATTCAGAACAATCTGATAAATTCATACAATGCATTCCTTCAAAATCCTCACATCCATGCTCTTGGGCCTGTAACAGAAAAATCTATTGCAGCTCTATTTTTGTAGTGTAGCATGCCTAACTGAATCTACACCTAATATCACACCGCTCTATTTTGCTAACCAACAATGCAGTTTCTACCAGAGATAGCAACCACACTTA
>NW_010185939.1:0-30992 GCF_000695765.1 Mesitornis unicolor
GGGGGTGTTGGTGGACAGCAGGATGACCTTGCGCCAGCAACGTGTCCAGGTGGCCAAGGCGGCCAACAACATCCTGGCTTTTATCAGGAATAGTGTGGCCACCAGGAGTAGAGAAGTGATCCTTCCCCCTGTATTCGGCACTGTGTGGCCACATTTCAAATACTGTGTCCAGTTTTGGGCCCCTCACTACAAGGAGGACATTGAGGGGCTGGAGCGTGCCCAGAGAAGGGCAACAAAGCTGGTGAAGGGTCTGGAGAACAAGCCTTACAAGGAGCAGCTGAGGGAGCTGGAGTTGTTTAGTTTGGAGAAGAGGAGACTGAGGAAAAGAGGTTGTAGAGAGGTGGGTGCTGGTTTCTTCTCCGATGTAACCAGTGACAGAAGAAGAAATGGCTTCAAGTTGCACGATGGGAGGTTTAGATTGGATATTAAGAAAAACTTCTTACTGAAAGAGTGGTCAAACACTGGAACAGGCTGTCCAGGGAGGTGGTGGAATCACCATCCCTGAAGGTGTTCAAGAAGTGCGTGGATGAGGCACTTCAGGACATGTTTTAGTGGGCAGGATGGTGTTGGGTTGACGGTTGGTCTTGATGATCTTAGAGGTCTCTTCCAACCTCAACGATTGTGATTCTGTGATAATAGCAGCTGTACTAGGACTAAAAGTCCACTTAACACTTCACTCTGTCTAACAGCAGTCAACTGCAGGAGCCTTGAGAAAGTGTGTAAAAGCTGTACTAGCCAATACAATACTTTCCACTTTATGTGAGCCAAACCCACGGTATCTTTCTCCAACGCCATTGTTTCTTCACATGGAATGAAGAGTAGCACGAGAGGTCTGTGTGTGCAGACGTGCATGCACAACAGTCTGCACCAGCAACTGGAGCAGGGCTGCAGCCTCAGAAGTTTGTATGCTCAGGTGGCTAGCAAATGGGGAGACTGGGATGCAGGGGCAGCTATTGGGCAGAACGAGTGTCTGAGTCCAGCTCGTGGAGGGATCCACCCTGTAAACACACACGTTATATTCTCACTAGTGAACCTCCATCCTGCTCAGCCAGATGGGAACAGGATGAGGCCATTTGGTGCTGTGCTTGTGTGGGTGCTCAGAGTGTCCGTGCTGTGTGTGGTCAGCCACATGCACATCTGGTGCACGCACGCTCTATGTGTGTGTGTCTGCAGAGAGTACACCTTCAGCAGGTACTGCTGGACCTGCAGCAGCAGCAGCTTCACCTCTCTTAGGCAGCTGGATCCAGCATGATACATTTTCCTCTAACCAGTATCATAATCACCAAATTACTGCTTGTCCACGATGGAGTAACAGGATGGAAGGCGGGGAGAAGTGGCTACGCACCTACGCATCAGCTTTCCAGGGGCTTCATTCACGAGGACTCCGTTTTCTACAGGCTTTCCCTCCTTTCCAGATGGACTATTTGGATCTGCAGGGGAGAAAAAGTAATCATGAAAATGGTATGCAAAAAGATACAAAGGTTTCATTTCAGTTCTGAATGTCAGGTGCAGTCCTAATGCGCAAACAAAGGGGGGAACACAGGTACGCATTTACAAACACTAACAGATAATTGACCAGGAGAACAAATGAGTTTAGTTCCAGCCCGAGCTGGACTAGTTGCCATGACAGTGAACATTTCCTTTTCTACCAAATGTAGGTCAGTAATAATAATGTGGTTTATTTATGAGGACATGCATTTGGGGCAGGGGGGCGGGGGGACAGGAACACAAACCACCCCCAAAAAACCCACAAATAAACAAACAACCCATCAAAAAAACCCCAACCAACCAATCCAACGACTCCTTTTCAGAACACATCTTTTACACAGTTAACTATAAATTATTTCCATTTTAGGAGGCAATGACAAGACATTCTAGTGAATGATGGAGTGAAGGTATAAGAACAGAAGGCATGCGCTATTAAATTTGAGCCTTCCTGCAAATTTAAGCAGAAAGTTTTTACTGCTCCACATTTTCCTAACCTTTAAGAAAGAATGTGTGCTTAATCTCACAACCTCCAATGCCCTCAAGAAAGAAGCACCTCTAAATATAAGCATATCACAAAAAAATAGTAATTTCTTCTAACTTTCCTTCCACTACTACTATTTCTCCTTTAATATGACTCCCTTAACATGCCACACATCAAATTATCCCAAGAGAATGTATTTGTAAGCTCACCGCTGTCTTCCACGCTCTGCTCAGCATTAGCATATGTACGAAGAAACTCGGCAAAGGCCCCATCTTGCTTCAGCAGCTCCTGGTAGGAGCCCATCTCAGAAATTTCTCCATCAGTCATTACCAGAATTGTATCCATCTGAGGCAGATAGTTGATTGCATGGGTTACCAAGACCCGTGTCTAAACAGCACAAGAAAAATAAGTTTTTCTAACACGTCATCATTCCAAATTAGTAAAGCTAATAGACTAAAGTATAGACAACAACTACTGCTCTTGCTGCTTGAATTCTGTGTAGAGCACAGCACTGTGGACAGACATGCAGCATTTTTAAGAAAAAATACTGTCCTTGTCTTGATTTTTTCATCAAAGCATTTTGAAGTACAGAAACCAAAGCACATTTCATTACTAAAAACTCAGTGTTTTATAAAAGTCCTCTCAAAAACTTCAGAAAGATTCTTTAATTTTTCAGCAAAGAAAAATAAATTCTTCTCTAAAGACAAGTATCTCATTACAACATACTTTATTTTTCAGGATCCCTTTTGGCCCAATAACTTTTTCAAAAATATGTTTCCCAACATGAGCGTCAACAGCTGACAAAGGATCATCAAATAAATAGACATCTGCATTGCAGTAAACTGCCCGAGCAAGACTGACTCGCTGCTTCTGTCCTCCAGACAAATTCACACCCTGGGGAAACAAGAAAACATGATATTTTATTTACAGCTGAAAAGAGATGTCTTGCTACAGGTTGTGAAATACACGAGTCATAAGTGGTTTATGCAAATCAGAGAAATTTCAGCACTGCATGAAACAGACCTCCATCACAAATCATCTCACTACCACAATGGCATAAGCAGTCACTACCAAAATCCTCCTGCCAGGAAGCTCGTCTATCAAGTTCTCACTGTCAGTGACGGGCTAGTCAAAAAAACGCGTTTGCTAGTCCTGTAAAGCAGTTTACCCAGACTGACCTTCTTAACTGTACATGCAGAGGCCACTTTTCTTCCCAGCTGTATTTCTGCAGTGCCACCTCTGATTTAATGAACGACCTCTGTTCACACTCACATAAGGAAGGTAAAGCTGTGTCCTTTACTGGATCTGGGGCTGTCACTTGGCAGCTACACCCCACCTGTAACTAACCAGCAGGCAAACTACGTATCTCTACGTATCCCTGTCTTCTGGAGAACACCAGCTGTACAGAACACCAAGCAGATGACACACACATACAGGTTGTTAGGAGGCACCCAGTCCAGTTCTCATAGCAGAGCACAGCATCTATGCAAGTCTCTGACTCCCACAGCACACATACTTTTGCAACCAAGCACTTTGTTTTTTTGGGTTCTGGGGCAGGGGGAGGATATTGGTGGATGGACGTCGTTTGTGTGTTTTAAATGAAGCTGAAGTGTTCAGAAGATTATTCTCTTCCTGTTTCCACACATTTTTTTCTGCTCTATAACCATGGCAACTTAGAGACAATTAAAAATTGTCATGTAAAATTGCTTTTGCATTTGTAATTGAAGACAGGTTTCCTCCCCTTTGAGGCTTAAGGGCAATGAAAACATACTGTTCAAATTTGACTCATATTCTAGAGGATTTCTACTCTGAATGTTTTAATTTCAATACAACTTTAAGATAAAGTAGAATAGAAGTCATATGGCCTTAACTACAAGCAATAGCACTGTTATGGTAGAGTGGGTATTTAAATACCTTTTCTCCTATTTCTGTTTTGTCTCCTGTAGGAAGAATCTCTATATCAGGCAGCAATGCGCAAGCTTCAATTACACGCTTGTACCTGCTCTCATTCATCTCCCTTCCAAAGATAATGTTATCTTCCAAGGTTGCATTTTGGACCCAAGCTTGCTGAGGAACGTAGGCTACTGAGCCCTGCAAGAAAAACAAAGTTTCTTATTCAGTACTTTAGACTAAAAGTCTGCACACAAAGTCAAAACACAGCAGGGCGTTGTGAGGCAGCCAGTGCTAATTACCTCACAAATTGCCTATGGTCATTTCAGAACTGCAGGAAGTGGTTATTGGGCTACCCTCCTCCAAAAAGTTATTTTTACAATCTTCTCTACAAACGAACATAACAAAGCATGTTGGTGGAAAATAAAGGACTTCAAACAAAATATGATTAGAGAACCAACAGAAACTTGGAGGAAACATTTGTTTAGAGAGAGTAAGTTTGTGCAATTACTGGACGTCAAAAGTCATTAGTTCTTTCATATAGTTATAAATTATGTTCTGCATAAGACAATTTAATCTGGAATGCAAGTGTGTGCTGAATGCACCCCTGCCAAGACACTTCTGCAGAAAGTAGGGGAAGTAGTTTTTATACAAAAGTCACTTCAAAGGAAACAACTGAGCTAGTGCAAAGTATTTTGCTTTGAAGATTAGTTCTGCGGTCTCTTTCTGCACAAATAATCAGTGATCAGATCTCACCTACAGTATTTTTCCAGAACAATTCTGGAGGTGACTAAATGTGCATTCTTTTAAATGCAACATATTTGTTTTGCTCTTAAAATAATTATCTTTCCATACATTACAGCAGCAGAAAAGTTCAGAACAAGGACTTTTTAATTGGTTATTTACTTACTTCCAGGTAATTTTTCCTCTGTGAGCTCTGTGCAACAGCAATGTTTAAGAAAGTACGAACTGCCACAGCAGCTTTTTCCATGTTTGGGTATCTGGGTCTACCTTCTCTTCTTGCAATTCTCTGATGCCTACGGAAGTATGACCCAATACTGCTCGTCCTCAGGCTGGAGTATGTACAGTAAGGTCTCCCGGCCTCAACACCTGGCTGCCAACAAGACCCACCAGAGTACTTATCTTTGAGACCTCCCTCATTCTGTCTGTTTGGCTAAATCTGAAACCAACAGATTTAGAAGTTGTTGCATGAAGACTTAACAGGCAACGATGCAGAGCGAAGGCTAAGACATATACACGGATTGCCTGGAAATCAGGCTAAAAAAGACATTCATTTGAAAGGCTGTCTCTTCCCCTCTTCACACCACTTGGAAATCCAGAGTCCTTCTGGCAACACCCACAAGTAACTGAACAATTATTCAGACACATCACACCTTGACAATCACGCAGCCTTCCTTTTTGTCCATCTCCCCCAGTAATGCAGACAGCAGTGAAGACTTTCCACAGCCAACTTGACCAACAACAGCTACCAAGGAGCCTTCAGGAACACTGAAATTAATGCTGAAATAAAGTGCACATAATTCAGCCTTGCTTGCTGCCACATCCCAGTAGTTAAACAGCCTATTGAACAGCCCATATAAAGCCAAATGCAGCGTGAACACCCACTGTGAATGCTGACACAGCACAGAAACCTTAATTGGTTGAAAATACAAACCTCTCATTCAGAAAGCACCCAGCTCCTCTTATACTTAGGACATAGCATCTTCATATGCACTTATAATCAGAAGGTTGGGGTTGGGGGAAGCACTGTGACACAACCTGACCAATATTTCCCTCAAATGTTCTGTGAACACAAATGTAAATACCAATGGATGCATCCCAGACAGCATCCTTCTCCCAAAGAATATGCAATTTAAGGCCCAGGAAAGAGGAGCCAAAATTAAGGAAGGTGACAGGGCACAGGGATGCTGCTTGTACCTGCATCACCCCAGTTACTTTGTTAGTCATGTTGTGCATAAGGTTCTTCACTGGTTTTCTCCAGCACGGGAATCAAGGATTGCTACAATTCAGCAAGAATAAGATTTTAAAAGGAAAACTCTTGAGCACATAGTGCAGACATCAGGGACTAGGGATAATTACGAGGGGCTTATCTGGCTGCATCCTCTAGATGGAGCTCATCCCATCTGCAGCACCTAGCAAGAGCTTGACATCCCTGAGACCTTCTCTCCTACTGTCTCTCTTGCTACTTCCCTTTATGCGTTCCATACATACAACATACTTTGTAAATTCCTCTAGTTCGTGAAACCCCTGGTTTATCTAAAACTTACATAGAATAAATGTTATTTGTTCTTCTGTTCCTTTAAGGCAACAAACATTTCTGCATACAGATTTTATAATTCAAATGCAGATAATTTACGATGCAGCAAGATTATGGAGTAGAACAAAGGTTACTAATTCTTACCTGTTCAGTGAAAAAGGATCATTTCTGGACCAGCTAAATGTTGCGTTCTTTACAACAATGCTTCCTTCAACTGACAGATAGAAAATATGTATTTATAATAGTGCCAAAGTAAGCAGCTAAATTGTATGCTCTGGATCACGCCACAGAAGTCTATCTAAGCACACATAGGCAGAAGTATAAAGCTATTTTTCCACTACTTAAAAACTTCATGTTCTGCTTTTACTGAATATATCAAGACAGCAGCGGTTCTGAAGTCACACTCACTAAGTAACCAGGAGGCACATGAACGTCAACTACACAAAGATCCCAACTTACTGAGCTGCAACCTCCTTTAGCCAGCAACTCTACTGCAGCACTGCAAAGTCAGTTCAAGGAACTAGCAGCCTTAATCTGACTTGTGCTTCAATGGAAGCATCAGCTAAACTGCCAATTCCACGAATGAAGCCAAGTTACTACGATACAGCAATGATACAGCTAAATAAATCAAACTACCAAATAAAACAACTTTGACCAAAAATATTGTCTACTGAAATGTCACATGGCATCTGTAGATTTTTACAGTGGCGACTCAAAATATAAGACTCTTAATTTAACCAAGCAAGCAATAAATACTTAGCCTAAGTAAATATTTACATTAATATGCAAGTACAACCCATTATGGGAAAAGACCCCACAAGCCCCTACACTGAAGATTTGTGAGCAATGTTTTCATGGTTATCAGCTGAGAAAGGCAAGAAGATATTCCCAAAAGGAAGAAGGAGAGGGGAAAAAAATTAAAAAACACAGCAGAGGACTGCTTACCAGAAAGCCAAGTGACTAAAATGATATAGAGCTCGACTAACCACATGAGAGGGAGTGATGAAGATTTCACTATGTTTGTAAAAATGAAGTAGGAAAATAGTTAAGAAATTACTAACAAAGTTTTGTCTTGCAAGAAAAAGGGCATTCATTTTTCAGCAAATCTGCCTTCATGCTGATCTATCTCCTGAACAGCTCTATATCACTGGACCAACAACACTGGGTACCGCAGGAGCAACGCTCTTTGCACAAAACAGAAAAGAGGCGTTTGCCAGAACTGGGACTTATCCTTTCTCCTTCAAGGGTGTTGAAGTGTTACATGATTATTGTTCTCCAAAATGCTGGGCTTTGGCACAGCATTAGTTATCACTGTTAACCGCCTACGGATTTCAAATGGCTACACTTAAAACAGTCTAAAGAATAATTTTTAAAGTCACCATCTGTGTCTGGATACAACCGTTCTGCAGTTTGCACACAGGAGTCGGGCAGAGGAAAGAAATAACTGAGAAGGTGGTAGAAACTTTACATAAATGTTGTTTTACAAATTTCCCTTTCTG
Organism: Mesitornis unicolor; assembly: GCF_000695765.1. Classification (NCBI taxonomy): domain Eukaryota; kingdom Metazoa; phylum Chordata; class Aves; order Mesitornithiformes; family Mesitornithidae; genus Mesitornis; species Mesitornis unicolor. The sequence continues at coordinate 7,637 of NW_010185939.1, forward strand.
CTTTCTGGCTAAAATCTATCAATGAAATCTACGAAAACACAATAAATTTGTTACCGAAAGCAAAAGGAACACTGTGAAGCCACCCAAAACCTGCACACACTTAATTTTCAACAGAAAAAGAAACTCACCCTCTGTGATGGGACCCCTGATTATGCTGTCTGGATCCAACTCTTCATGAGACAAGAACACCCTAAGGCGCTTCAAGGAGACACTTGCCTGCATGGGAAAGGGATGCAAAACTATCTCATACTCTTATATTTAAGAGCTTACTGTTTTGCACCACACACACACTACATCATTATTATGCACTCCTAATCCCTTCTTAAACCCATGGTACAGTTTCTTGGATAGTCATCAAACTCGCGCTTCCCAAACCACAGGAAATATGGCTGATTTCAGGAACACCCATCCACCATAACTGGGGTTGATAATTTTGCTTGCACAGCACGTAACACACAGGAAATGCACAGCTCCTTTCCTGAGGTGGCTGGATTTCACCCATGGACATTCTCTAAGCACAGGAATGTAATCTCTCCACCCAGTGGCTACCTCTGCGCAGAAACACCTGTTGATGACTGAAGCCTTACCTCCACGATGCTGCTGATAACCATAGGAAGCATGTTCAGTGGAAACCTGAGTATGTTGAATAATGCCAGGGAAACAAACGCCTTCTGGGCATCCAAGATGTTGCTCCTGTCTGTTGTGACATACACAGCAAAGGTGGACAAGGCAACCTGAAACAAAGTGTAATGGTTACAATTAGGGTAACGTTTCTTAAAGCTACTAACTCAGGAGTCACACAGTCCGGTAACTGTATTAGAGGTTTACAAATCAAAGAGCAGCAATGTTCTGGCAGCTTTCTTGTTCCTGATAACACTTTTTGCAAAACAAACATTTTATTTTAATCTATTGCTCTAAAAATAAGTTGATGGCTCCTCTTGGAAAGGTGTCAACTGCTCACTTTATTCACATAGCAAGGGTGAAACCACCGATGTCCCAGGCTATTTGTGGTCACACTGCAGGAGAAGGGAATGATCGGTAGTCTTTCCTTCTGCTCTCTTTCAGTTTTTAAGGCATTCCCCATGGCACCAGATACTGGATCAGTAAGTTACATAGACAGAAAAGTTAGAAACCACAGAATCACAGAATCACAGAACGTTAGGGATTGGAAGGGACTTCAAAAGATCATCTAGTCCAATCCCCCTGCCAGAGCAGGAACACCTAGATGAGGTTGCACAGGAAGGCGTCCAGGCGGATTTTGAATGTCTCCAGAGAAGGAGACTCCACAACCTCTCTGGGCAGCCTGGGCCAGTGCTCTAACCCATTTTATATTTTGTAGAGACTACCACAGCCCTAGATTTCCAAGTACAGCCCACTTCATCATGGACAGATTGTTTCAAAGAAACTTGAAATGTTACCGCATTACGAAGATGAAGCCTTACAGTACCTTAACAGTTCACAACAGAAAAGCTTAAGGTCCGTCCTGAACCAGAAAATCGCATCGAACCACTGTTATCATCAATTACAAAGTATAAAAATATTTTAAAAAAAAATTCTATATCCTTCTTTACATTTTTTTAAAATGTGTTTATTAAATTATAGTAAAATTAAAGTAAGCCAAGTAAAAGCAAACATTCACTTTCAGCTCTATTCCCTTCACAGTGTTTTCTTCCATGGCAACAACACTCATACCTCAGCACATCACAAGATGCAGCAACTCTTCCCCACAGGCTGCCACTCAAAACACGAAATCAAGACAGCCTAACCTTGGGGACTTCTCCTTCCACAGGTCTTCAAACAATTAGCTCATATGTCTAAGGAAGAGTCTCATCTAAGCACAGCATCCATTGAAGACATTCGTGTTTCTCTTAAAAATCTGACTGCTGTGAAGACGTATATTGTTCTTCATAGGGTCCGGTAGCTTGTTTGTACAGTCCTTAGTTTGGACAACAGTATCCCAGCGAGAAAGCCCTCCCACAGAGATCAAAAACAAGACAGGGTCCAAAGAATAACCTCACAAGCGATATGTCTGCGCTCTTGTGTTACCAACAATCAGTCTGAAATACACCCTTTATCAGCACACAGAGTAGCAGGGGAGGTACTGCAAAATGAATCGTTTCCTGACACGATTATTAAACAACGTTTTGAAGAGCCCTGGCCATGGAAACAGCAGAAGGAGTAGAGGAAATAAAAGAGTTCTGCACGCCAAAAGTGCTTTCAAGTAGGCACTTGCAGTAATTCTTGAATCAGAAGTTGAGAAGAACAAAAATCCGAGAAACAGGATGTTGAAGAGCAGCCTTGCACTCCAGGCTGTACTGACCCTGCCCCAGTGGCAAACTCCATAAGAAGCAAGGACCATTGCCACACATTCACAATGTGCAGTGAAACTGAGCTTCTTGTTAGGTGAATTTGTCTTCTCAGACTCCACAGAATAGCATTAAGGAGTCCACCTGCAGAGTTTTATTTAGAAACTTCATTTAATAATGTATTTATATTAAAACCATCTCAGATTCCTTTTAGAAAAGCATTCACTTAAGAATGCAGCTGATGTTTCCTACTCAGGGCACTGCTGCTTCTGTCTTTCATCATGCCCAAAACATAATGTAAACACTAAAAATGTTTGCTGGGATGGAATCCGAGACTGGAAAGTACACTTAAACACCTTCAACTGGAACAGCACATACTTTATCCTAATGTAGTCATGGCTTTTATGTGCTTCCACAGAGAAGAGCAATGGCCTCTTGTTCTAACAGGGCCTGAAGCAATTTTGATATGATCTCACTCTTCTCTCCCTTTTATTAGTTTAAGTGTAAGCCAACAACGAACACAATGAATGCTTCACATATCAAGAATACTATTTTATTTTTTATATAAAAAGTTAAAGCAATCCCAGGGTACACAACGGCTTTATCTCTCCACATTGTTCTTAAACAGATGCTGGGAGCATCCAGGCCAGAGCTTGCCTGGTGCTCAATGTCCCCCTTGGATCAAGGACTCTTATCTAAGGACCTGCTGCTCTCAATGCTGAAATAAGGGAAGTTTTACTCTGTCAGCCACAGCCACCACCTGGAAGGGTACTGTGCATATTAGTAACCTCTCCTAAATCCGACAGTATATTTAATCTTAGGTTCCTCAAGTACACTACTAAAAATAGAGGGGGATGCAGAGGAGGTTTTTCTTTTTAAATACTTAGGCCATTAACTTCCATAATACACCCTACTTGGATATTACTAAGTTTCAGAGAAAACAGTAGTGCCTTTTCATAGAGAAGTAGAGACATAAGTGTTCAATTTCCCACCACTGGGAACGGCATTCTGACTCTTGCACTCATTTAACAAACAAACAAACAAACAAACAAAAACCCAACCAAGTTCTAAAGCGCTGCCTTGGAAAACATGATCCCAAAAAGGAAAGCATATGTCTAGATTTGTTTCACTTACCAAAAAAGGAGCACAAACCCAAGTGAAGGTTCCCATCGCAGCAAGGTAGGCAGATTTTTTTAGGACTTTGAGTTCTTTCTGTCTGATCTCTAATACCTTCTCTCTGAAGGCTAATTCCCAAGCATAAAGTTTCAGAACTTTAATCCCATTGAGAATTTCATTCATCAGTTTAATTCTGTTGTCTTTGCTCTTCATTTGAGCCACCTGAAAACAACATTGCAAAAAAATAATCAGCAGAGCACGGTACTTGGCAGACCCACAAAGTTCTGAGCTTTGTATTTTGCAATGGCAAAATTTACCTCACTATCATCAAAAGCTTACTAGCTTCCCAAGAAGGAAATCTGAGATGCTATCTGAACAAACAAATATGCAGAATTAACAAGATATTTTAAACCAATTAAAAGAATGTTTCATGCAACTAAAAATCCAAACCAAGATCAAAACAATTGTGGCACTGGTTTAAGTGGGACTAACCGTGCATCAAGGGAGCCCTGGGACTCTGGATCCTCCTAGGTACAATATGCAGTTAAAAAAATAAGCCACTATAATCAAGCCTTAGAGCAAACTTGGTTTCTCAGTACTTCACTCTCACATCCATGGCTTTCTGATGGTGCACTAAAGCAAAAAGCTTTCAATTCAGCCATAAGAAGAAAGTCTGTTCTTCAGAAGTTTCCATCTTCATAAAGTACTTTTAAATGACAGCAGTGGAAGATGCTCTGACTCGGCACTAGCAGTCAGTAGACTGCACCAGTACAGCTGACCCAGACAGCTATTTCTAGTGGCAATGTGGCTGTGAAAGGCTAGATATACCTAGGAGCCAAATGCTGTGGTGTATTTTGGTCAGCATCTACAGCTAAAAAGGTTTCATTTAAATAAATTAGTCTCCTAGACGTATGGTAAAATCAGTTAGTAGCGAAGTCTGTACCACTAAGCACACGGTGGGGCTGTTGGAAGTAGTTTTTGCAACAGAAAACATGAGAGTTTGAGTCCATATTTACTTATGTGCACTCTGCAACAAACTGATCCTCTCTACATAAAGTCCACTAGGGATCAAGAACAGCCAACAAATAAAGCTTCTCCCTCCTCATCCCTCCAGGAAAAAAAACCAAAACCCAAACCAACCAAGAACAAACTACACACACAACCCCCAACACTGAACTACCATCCTGGCAATGTATTTCCCTCACTAAGAGTTACCAGACAGACAGTAGTGTACTTCAGTTCTTCAGCAGCAAGTTAGAAATCAAACTAATTCCAATCAATCACTGAGCATTACATGAAGCTGGCTAACCTGCTACCTTGGTCTTAACTACTGCAAAATCTTTAGGCTATTATGTACAGATACACTATAAGGCTGAAAAATATGTGAGTTAGTTTATTCTGCATACATAACAGCTCCGACCTTTCCTTCCTTTCCCTTTTTTAAGGGATAAGTAGAGAAACGGGACAAAAAAATTAAAGAACAAACATCAGGAACAAGTCAAAGAACAGAACATATTTCTTAAAAGCAATCTGTTGGGATATATAAAGGTTCTAACCTGATAGGTTTTTGTCTTCATTGCCATCACAGCATTTATGGGGACCAGAAGGATCATGACAGCCACACCTGCCAGCACTGAAGGACCTAAATTCTGAAAAGCACTTAATTGTAAACATTTATTTAAACTAATGTTTTAAAATACTGGGTCAAACCACTGCATATACACTCTGAAATATGCATTCTGAAATAGCTTTTCAACCTCTTCTTCCCCTTTTGAGAACAACTTGAAGGAAGAAGAGGAGGATCAAATAGGGGCTTGGGTTGATGTTTATGTGCTTTGATTTTTGAAACAAACATATATGGCACCCGTATAGAGAGGTACATATAGGTATAGATCAATGAATCTATATGTACCTATCTAAACACACAAACAGAGAACTTTTAATGGTTTTCACTTTTTGCTGGTTTGTCTGTTCTTCTGAAGTAGAGGCCCATGCAGGGAGTGACCGACTTCTTGGGGAATTTCACTGGCTTTCTGACTGACGTTGAGAATTGAGAAGAGTCAGCCCAGTGGCTGTCTGCACTAGAAATGGCAAACATCTCCAGTGACTCTCAAGAGTGCAGAAACAAGGCCACTTTTCTTTAAATCAAGTGACAAATTATGTACTATAGCTGCTGCAGTCCCCCAGAAGATATCAGCTCCCATCTGCATCCTTCCCACACGCATTCAGACCTACAAATTAAGAACCTCTGCCTTCATTCTTGACAGCAGTGACAAAAGCAGCTCTCAATGGCTTCCAAACAAACAGCGTATTGTCCACACTGCCGTAAAACCTCCAGGAGTCTGAAGAGCAGCTGTCTGTAGTCATGACAACAGGAAGCAGCAGTTACCAGAGTCAAAACAGGAAACAACAGGCAATACTTACCTGCCACAGTAAGTACAGAGCAAATACCACCTGGAGAGGTGCAGACCAAATCATGTTTATATAGGTAGCCAAGTCCATGAATCTCTGAGCATCCACAGACATCAGATTCACAATCTCACCCACAGTAGAAGTCTTTCTAGCAGAATTTGTGATAACAAGTGCCTAGGTGCAGATTAAATTCAAATAAGGCAACAGGTAGACTTAACTCATTTGCATTTTCTCCACAGAATTCAATTGATTTACAGAGCTTTACCTTTAAAATTACAAGCAATTATTTCCCTGATTCATATTCTGTGCCCTGCACATCTTACAAAATGCAAGTTGCATAGTTTGAAGCAAGAACAGTTGTTTGGTGAGGGGTTATTGCTTGTTTTGGTTTTCAGTGTAAGAAGCAAAATCTTCACTACTTGTCACGCATTTTTCTTACACAGAGCAATCAGTCCACAGCTTTCTAAAAAAATGTTCCTGCTTATTCCAAGATGAGGTGGCACTGCTGCTAAATCCCAAATAAAGCTGTAAATATAGAAGCATCTTAATTTCTGCATAAATTGGAGCAGTATTATACCCCTAGACTAAATGAGACAAGGTTTCTTGTTTGGCAGTGGGAAGAAGAAGGTGCCTGAACTTTAACTAATAAATTACAAAACTGCTCTATCTTAAAGGCTTTTATTTGTAATTCAGATACTCTTTTAGTTCTATTAAGAGTTAAGAATCAGCCTACCAGAGTCTCCTAATTGCTTTTAATTATTTAAACTTAAACAATGCATTCCCACAGTCACTGAGAGGTATGGTGATATCTTTAAAGAAACACCTACCTTTCGATAAATTACACCAACAATAGCTGTTTTAAGCCTCATTCCAGTTACAAAGCAAATATGAAAATACTGGTGAAGAATCAGTGTCTGAAGACAGGCACAAACAAACAGCAGCCCTGTATAAAAGTAGCCTTGCCAGGCTGGGGCAGTTTTGTTATTTACAAAGTTGATTAGCAATCTGTGGAGAGAGGAATCAGTTCTCTTGAAAAATGCAAATCAAACTGAAATGTCAGGGTTACAACCTTAGGTTATTCCAAACATTATATGGGTCATGCAAGAATCAAACTTGGATAAAACACTTAAGCAAACTTTTAAGAAACTGGAGATAATTTTATACTAGGACACATCCCTCTATTTTCCTAACAGTGTAAATACTACTTTAAAACATAAAGCATCACATACCTTACATGTGCAGCATTCTCTTAGAGCTACACTAGAAAGTCTCATATTCCCTCCAGCTAAAATACAACCACTTACAGTTGTTTTACTTCTTCTCATCTGAAAGCAATACAACTCCATCTACCCTTAGCCCTCAGCTGCTTCACATACTGTGACTTGTAGCCCCCAGATCACTACAGGTTACAATCGAATAAACTCTCCTGCTATAGTTGATTATGTTCCTTCCTGGCCTTCCTAGTGTTGGAAAGGAACATAAAAAGTCAAACATTTAATGCATGATGTTATAATTTGAAAACCAATGTACCAAAGTAATCTCTGTGCATGGTTCCTAACTTGTATTACAACTTCTCACTCTTGAACCAGCTGAAGGCACTGCAGGTTGGTGAGCAGAATACTCATGCTTTAAATTCTGTCTACATACTTGCAATATTATAATGAAGTACATAAATCTTACTTCAGAATTTCTGGGCCTGCAAACATCAAGAGATCATGTGCAGCTTTGAACAGGGAGCTCATGAGAAAATATGGTCCAAAGGTTTCATATAACACCTTGAATAAAGATGCTTCAGAGCTCTTCTGAGATGGTTTTATAATCAAAGCTTCAGCCTCTTCTGTCGCATCAGCATTTGAATCATTTGATTTTTGCTGCTTTTTGGGAGAGTATAGCATGTTTAATGGCTGCCTGAAATAAGAGTAGGTACATAATGTAGCCTTTATTCAAGCATAAAGGCAACTGGAAAAAAGCACAGTATACAAATGACATGTTTATGAGCTTCTTAAAATTTTGACTGGATTTTACTGCCAATCAAGTATCTTTTTAATCATGACACCACAGCTAAACGAACTGGCCATTCAGAAATGGTCTTCTTTGTAGGGATAGGTAACATTCGTACTGAATCTCTCCTATATGCCCTGTGGAATGAGGAATAGGGCCGTAGCCTGTGTTAAACTTAAAGGGCAACAGACATATTTATTCAAGAACCCAGTATTCTGAACTTCCATCAAAATCAAGGCCCCACTGTCCCATGAGAGTTAAAAGATGGCAGCCAGATTTATGCCAAGTCATACCAAATGGACCAAACACATTCATTCCGTATATCTAGCTTATGCCAAACTATGTACTTCCAAACTTCTGAGGACAAGCTGTACATAAAAATATGCTGTGTAAGCAAGCAGGCGATTTTCCTTCAATGAAAAGGTAATAGTATTTGCTGCAGAAAAGGATAATGAAAGTAGGACAGAAACTGCAGGCATGCCATCTTTCTCATTTTAGTCATCTGGCTCCCTGTATAGTAAAAGGAAAAACAAGCTTCTCACTTTTACACCCTGAACTGCCCTCCTGAGGCTTCACAAACTACAGAGGGAGCCCAAGCTCCTAAATTACATGACTAAGTTTGACTGTGTGAAAATATTCACTCCCCAGGGAAAAAACACACACCAAAATTAACAATAACCAGCTTTGGATCATAAAAGACTAAGGAAAACTTGACACAGCTCTTCATAAGACAACACACGTCACCCTACTTGGTTCCTGTTCTGTATGCACTTAAGGACAAATGCGGAGCTGCCACCCGGGCCTCACAGAAGCAGGCTTGATCACAGATTGCTGACAAACACCTCTAAGCAGAGGCTGAGGAAGTTTGGGTTTTTTTAACCTCCACATCTCAGAACTGCCAGCCAGGATACCTGAACTTACCTCTTGGTTTTTGCCCATTCTTTTGCCCAGTTTCTAGCCAAAACTGGCACTACCTCCTCAGATTTGTCCTCTTTATTTAATGACCACAAATCCTTGGCTTCCAGAGGTCTCCGATAGCCCCGAACCATCAACCTGTGTTAGAAAGAATCAGCACTCTATACTGAAAAACGCTAGAGATATGTGTATGTATATATGCCATTACGACAGTGGTACTTACATCCAGCCCTAAAACAGAGCCAGCTCTTCACAATAACACATGCAGGAGTTAGCACCTGTAGCAACACAGGTCGAGATACTAAAACACATATCCTCCTGTCTTTACTGTGAGACTTAGACACCAAAACATCTAAGGATCCAATATATGGCACTGAATTCAAATTTCAGGGAAAATAAAAGAAAGGATGAAGTGATCTCATTTGAAAATCAGCCAAGCAATTAATAGTCCCATGCCTACCAAGTTTCAAAATCTTTATCAGCCTTTAATTTTACAGAGCAATTCCCTTCATCCAGCCTTTGGTTGGAGCTCTGGCTAAGTGCCAACGTCAACAACTCACCAACATTATTTTACATGGTTCTGTGTTTTAACTCACAAGAACACGTGATCAAATCATACAACATAACTAAAGCTAAGTTAATGAAAAAAAAGAACCTATGGGACAAAAAAAAGCTAACAGTTTTGAATGCCTTAGCTCCTAAATACAGCAGATAACTTCTCCCTTCTTCTATTGCCCAAATAAGTTTTTAAATTATATTTTTCCAGCAAATATACTAATTAGATACTGACAAAATTTAAAATTACAAAGACCCTACAAGGGAAGTAAAAAAGATTAATCAAGTTTGGGAAAAAAATAATCAATTTAATCTATCTATAAAACAACCAACCAACACAACTAAAATCATTATTGCATGATTTTTGCTAGCTCTGAAAGTAGGATCCTAAAATACCATCTAACTTCAACTGGTGCTTTAGGCGTCATCTTGACCTTACCCAGTGATCCACCAGAATGTGATTCTGGAGAGGAAAGAAGCACTGAACTCTGGACATGGATTCTAAAGGAGAGAAAAAGAAATCAATCCGCATACAAAGTGAGTGATACAGGGCCAAAAGAAACAACTGAGCAGAAAAGACGCTTTAAAATGCCTTTTGTTTATAGTGGGTTTTTTTCCACATTACTAAACTTGTCACTCATGCTGCTGAGAGCTTGTTCAGAAAACATAAGCCCAGCTTCCAGGCTGTCAGCACACAGAGACCACTGGGAGACAGGAATAGCAGTGTGGGGAGACAGCAATATCAACATATGCTCCATATCAACAATGCAACAAATAATTGAGAGAATTTTGTAAGACAGTGCAGGCCAGACAATCTCTCAAGATGTCACGATCAGTGCCTACCTGTGAGAAATTGTGTGCGGGAAGTAATTTGTTAAAGCATTAGGGTATAGAAACAAGGCTGGGGTCTTGAAATCAGTTTTATGAGACGTGGTACTTTGGAACATAACAGGATGAGAATCTTACCAAAAAATCAGTCAAGCCCCCATTGGTAACGGGGTACAGTGGAAAGTGAAAGAAGTCTCATTGTGTATAGAAACGAAAAAAAAGGGGGGGATTGAGATGGAGTTGGTAACTTCTGGAGTATTTGCGAAGGCCGTAAATCTGTCAAGGCCTGGAAGATTTCTACATTCACAGACAGAGGGAAATCTCCAAGACAGAGAGGGGGGTGCTTCAAAGCTAAGATGAGCAGAACATCCTTGAAGACCAGGAACTGAGGAGCTGACAGAGCTGCAAGAAACCGGCTTAAATCACGACTGGTTCCACAGAGACAACCAAGGTGCAAAGTTTACAATGATGAAGACTCTGAGCCTTCATCCCTGCGACCCTCAACGACCACCCCAGGATTTGAGTGCGCACGCGACAACGGCCGGAAACTGAGGTGAAAGATTTCCCCGGAAAACTGCTGAGTATGTAAATAACTTTGTAAAATGGGTGGCTATGATAACGAATGTTACTATAAATAAACCTCAAGCGATTGGCAGGGGAGCTTTCCAGGCACCTCACTTCCTGAATGCACCCACCCAGCGTGCTGCCAAGAAACCTTTGCCTCACAGAATGGATGCGACGCTTAAAACTGCATTTTGGGAGCACGTTTCTCACATACTTGTATCAATGCAAGGTATGCTACCAATAAGAGCATAAATACATTAAATGGGTAAAGTTAGTCATAAATTAAAAATTCTCTTCTACTGTTGTAGCAGTTAAGTGATGTGAATCCAACAAAACAAATGCACAGATGAGAAAAAAATGTGTAAACCCCATAAACAGCCCCTAATTCATCAAGCATGGGAAACTTAAGTATGCCTAAAGGTACACAGCTAGCTGTGTTCTACATCCAGCACAATGACTCTCTGTTTTAACTACTCTTGAGGTTAACATCCTCTCCTAATCTGGTTGCATTAAAACAGCAGAAACAAAGGCTGGAAGAATTTCAAAGGCACTGAAGGTGATTTATTGCAGAATTCCAGTGCAGATTTTTCTCTTCCCTCTCTCACTGCTCTGAACAGCATCTAAAGAATGCTAAAACCAGTCCCTCTTTTGGCAGACAAACCACTAGGTTTTTACCATCAACTATCGGAGCAACTCAGGTATTTCCATCTACAAAAGTCACCAAACATCATTAGAGTACTGCGATTAAAACAAGTAGTGCAATTAAAACAAGATTTGCATTTTTCTACTGATGTTTGTGTAACCTGACTTCTCCACTAAGCTACACTGAAGTGTGTTGTAACCACGCTACATGAAACAGACTCCTGCATTTCCTCCGTTATTCGTAACTTGTTTGCAGCTCTGTAGGGAGCAATGTGTATGTGTGAGACAGACACTTCTTCTGAAAGGGGATAGAGTTCCACATTTCCAGAGTACTTAAACACTTGCAACAAAATGATTGTAAGCAAATCCAGCACCATTGTTTAATGAATTATTAGAGATTTCAAACTCAGGGAAAGGAAAAAAAAATAGAAAAGGCAGGGCAGGGAGGGCAGAACTTTCAGTCTTCAGCCACACCAACATTCCCAGCAGACAGATTTCTACTTCAGCAAACACAGGGAATACTTTCATCTTCAACAAAATTTCAAAACATTCTGAACTTCACAAAAAATGCTGTATTACTTTTTTCCTATATACTTTTTTATCTATTTGCAGGTGGAAACTCTAAATTCAAGAGTTCACAAGATCTAGTACTGCCAAAAACTGGACTTCATTTGCATAAAGCAAATTTTAAAACATTAAAACACATTAGATTACTGTTAAAATAATACTATTTTTGATAAAATTAAATAGTTATCACCAAAGAACTGTTAATTATATTGATATTCATGACAGACAGAATGAAGGCAAGTTGTAGCAAGTCTGGACGTATGTAGTGTAAACAACATGAAAATGAGACAATACACGTTGTTTGACTTCTATACACATCAGCATCTACATCTTAGAAATTTCACTGTAGTTTTTAGCCTTAAGTAAGGTTTCACTCAAGACTTACAAACATTTCTGGTTTGGAATTGCATGGCAGGAGGGAATAAAACAAAATTTAAGACAGACTAATACGACTTGCTTTGTTCATTTCCCCATCGTAACATTCAACACACCACTCAAGAAAAAAAGGTTAAAATTTTAAGCCTGCCCTACTTCCTAGGGACACTCCTAGAAATACTCAGGACACAAAAACAAAGGCACCTTGTAACTATTGTAAGCACAGTCAAAGCAGAAAAGGCTTTCATAAATCCATGATACACCATCAAATACATTTCTGCCCTGAATTACATGAAAAGAACCTGAAGATGAAGAGGATCCAAAGCCTCAGCAGAATACTCTTCCCTTCAGGCACATACACACAGACTGCCTGCTCACAGTAACACAAGCACACTGGATACCAACAGAGAATGTAACTGGAATGTACTAAGTGCGGCTGGCCACGGACCTTTTTTCACAGTCACAAAGGCAACATTTACTTCGACCCCTTCACACATTTCACACCTTCCTTCATCAGTTAGTGCCACCTAACAACCTTCAAACCAGAATTACATCTTACAAAAATATAGAGAACTGAGGTTTCTAAACATGGCACATCCAAACTCCAGGCAGTGACAAGTGTCATTCCACCATGACTTATAAGGCTTAGCCCAGGGCCAAGCAAGCAGTACAATATCCAGCATCCTTTGCACTTTAGATCCATGCCATATAGCCATAATTAAGAACCGACACAAAAAGATCATGTCTAGATAAAATTAAATTCCCACATCCAGGCCACCCTCTAGCGTTAACTGCTCTTGCAATTGAGCTGGTTAAATTTTTGCTTGACTCAAGAGAGGTAAATGTGGAAATGAAATGCGTCTATCCAGATGCATGGGTTTTCCTGGTGTAGGTTCTTCTCCACCTTCACTAGGAAGGGTGTAACCTGACAGACTGGATAATATAAGAAGTATTCTTATACTCTTATTGACTAACTTTAGCTAGAAAGAAGCTGCATAAGGATAATAGATTTTAGTGCCTGAGGCCCACTTGGCTGACTCTGCCTTGTGAGGCACAGATAAGAAGTTAATGAATCGCCCTACTCAGGCCAACTTGAGGAGTCAGGCGTTGTGAAAACAAAAGCACAGAAACCTGAAAGATAAGAAGACTCCATGAAGACACAGCTGAAGTGACCATTCCTCAGACCACTGGAAGACCATTCCGCATGCTAATCGAGCGTGCACAGTTAGTATGTAGATACTTTAATTAGTTATGGGAAATGTAGCATACATGTAAACTATTATGTCATGAATGTGTGTGTGTAAGGCACATATAAGCTACTGGCAACCACTAATACCTGGAGCATTCAATTTATGAAATGCTTTCATGTATGCTCCCAGCGCTGAATTAAAGAGTGTCTTGCTTTCTGACTCCTGCAGACTGGTCTTACAAAGATATTGAGCCAATATTTTGGTAACAAGGGAATATACATCCCTATGAGTTAACACCTACTGAATGGTATCAGATGACCAGGAGGACAGCATTTCAAGTCACTATTTCCCTCTGACTGCCAGAAGCACTACTGAATATAAATACATATGACTTAAGCTTCAGGAATGCTATTCAGGAATGACTGAAACAGTATTGTTGCTCTCTTAAATGCAGCTTTCCCCGTTTTGCACGTTATGGGCTTCATCTTCTGAACCTCCCACTAAGGAGCAAAAAGAACACTACTGCAAACAAGCCAACAAGTTTTGAATTATTTGGCATCTAGGAGACTATAGCCCTATAACTCATTGTACAGAATATTGCATGTAAGATACTCAGTACAGACTGAACACTTACAGGATCATTTACTGTTTCAGAAAACAAAGGTGGTCGCTCTGGAAAACAACACAGGATGAGTTGTACAAGTAACAGGATGAAGTAGATGCAGAAGGTGACGTAACGAAATGCATCCACTTCAGGACCCTACAAAGGAAGGCAATATTTGAATTACAAGACTTGAGGAATTTCTTTAACAACAGCTCCTTATTGTAAATTCTGCAAACTACATAAATGTTACACTACCCATCCCCATGCAAATTAAAGTCAATGCCTATTTGGTAAAGGTAAAGTAAAGAGAGAGGGGAAGAAATTAAAGATATACTTTAGTTATAAATCAATCACTGTCATAAATTGTCTTCTGTAGAGAAGTTCTCTTTAAGATACATTTTAACAACAAACAGCATGCCCCAATTTTAAGTCAAGATATTCTCTACAGGAGTAAGGCATTTATATACTAGATAATAAAGAGTTCTCAAATCCAATTTGTTAATTAGAATGCACACAGAAAACGAGAATCAGAGGAGTAGAATTTAGGTTACAATTTGTTGTGTTGTGCTCAAATTCCAGAGGCTCTTCCATTTTTTTTAGACTGGGACTGATACATAAAGCGTAATTCACAGAAATCAAAGCACAGGGACAGACGGACACACCCCCACCTACCCATCCACCAGTGAAATCCCACTCTCAACAGCTAAAGACGAAAGTTGGCTGAAAAGTTCTCAAAATTTACAACACAGCTTAAAGGTTCCAAGAAATAAAAGTGACATGCCATTTTCAGGCAGCTCCACAATTAATTTGGTATCTGAGGCGGTCTTACTATAACGCAGACTGACATGAAAGTATTTCACTTGTACACTTTCATTTTGTCTCAGCAGATGATACCACATTACCATCAAATCAAGGAAATCCACTGTATAATCACCAGGAAGATGATGTAAACTCCCAGAACAGCTTTGTATCAAAGATGACACATGTCTGTTGTGTTCTAGAACACGCATCCCCTTTCTGGAACAGCTAGCAGAATTTTCTTGGCAACTGTTGCTACAATTGAGATAATTACGAATTTCAGAACAAGAGCCACTAAGTCTTGCTTGTTTTGCCTTTATAGCCTAAGGAAGGAAGGAAGGTACACTGAATGGATCATTAACTGATTTGACCGGCATAATTAGCAAGCAACAACCCTGCAATTATTCAGCAATTACTCAGTAATCTGCAGCATTTGGGATTATTTACAACTGAATGATGCTAGCAATCACTTACCTGATTTAAGACATGTATTATTTTGGATCTAAAAACTACTGTGGCACATGACAATGAGATGAACCAGAAAATCGTCATTACACCTGAAGACTGGACTCCTTTTATTCTTTCATATTGTATTAAAAATGTGGCAAGCAACTGTGGACAAATAAAAACAAATTATTCACAAGCTTTAAGTTTTACAACACGTTATACACATATACTAGGTACTGTGTTAAAGTGTGCTTACTTCGTATTTCAAATCCAGTATCTCTCAGACATTATAACCACCACAGATTTTAAGTGTAATCTAAAAATTCGTTTAAATGGGGAAGCCTCTGGAGCAGTAAATACAAGAAGTTGACAAAAAAGGGAAAAGGAATATGTATTACATTGAAGTAAATGACCACATATACAAAAGCACTGTCAAAAGCTGCCAGTCTTAATTTCTTTACTTTTCTGGTTCTATATCACAAATCAACATGCAATTATAATGACACTATATCCTTTCCAAGTATTTCCTGACTAATCCTTTTTAAAGTAAAAAGATTTCTTTTGCTACAAGCCACAATGCCAAACAACACTGACTAAGTATTAATCTATGTCTGTATTTTGTGTGTTTTCAGAGTCCGTTAGGAAGCTGGTACAACTTGGTAATCTCAGTTAGCTGCTGTATCATGTGAAAGGATTTATATCCTTGGTCGCCTCAGGTCAATACATTCAAGTTTTCACTCGTAGTTTTATTGTGTTATATAGAAGCCTCACTTATATTCTTTTCCTATCTCCATTTTCACAGTGTTACATGTAACTTCTTGCCTGGAGATGGCCCTCTAAGCTTTCTGGGTGCACCCCTGGTAACAGTGGCTCGAGACATTAATGGAAGTGTCAAAGAGGATGCCAGTGTCGAGATAAGCACACCTGGGAGCTGGTTAAAATGACAACAAAAGGGAAGGCATTTTCCTCAAAATGCAGGCAGCAGAGATACTTCTGTGAAAGCAGACAACACTTGTGCATCCAGGTAGAAAGAGTTAGATGGGGACATCTATGGCCCTCACAGCATTTTAAGACTTCCCACTCTACATCAAATGTAACAAAGAAAATAGGCACTAAAAGAACGTTACATGCAAGAGAGTTCATAGTAAGATACTTAATAATGCAATGCCTTCAACAGTCTTTCACCAAGCTCAGTGTGATTTGTATTACCTAGGTTTAATCAGTTCTCTCAACTTGATTTCCTCCACCCCATGCTTGGGTCAAGCTGTTAAATGAACGGTAGCTCAAGCTTACTAAGATAAGGCAAAACAACAGGCTTGTGTGCTGACATGCAACGATGCGCTGCGTACAGCTGGGTTGGGGCTTTTTCTCTAATTTTTTATTAAAAGAAAGCAGATGTTTCAGAGTCACTATTTCACAGTTCACCTGCAGATTAAGTTTGTACATAAGGATTGCAGCATAAAGAATTACAACACTGTGAATAGTACTAAGGTGTGTGTTATTGCTTAAGGTTTTGCATGAACAAAGGCCGTAACAGAAGAACTTACCATTGTCACACCCAACACTGTAGGCCTAACAAGAAAAATATTTTGACTTCTTTCCCAGAAAGAGTAGAAGAGGTCTGCCCAGCAGACTATCCACAGGATTAAGCCCATAGCCTGCAATACAAACGTGTATTTCATACATGAGCTCACAGAGATCAGGCAGCACAATATACATATACACACTAGATGTTACGTGGTAGTAGAAGAGGAGTCATAATCAGATCATCTCTTCTGTGCAATTCTACAACATCCACAAAAGATGAGTAATTTTGCTTTACCTACGGGATCCTCACTAGAAGAAAGAAGTTTATTAATTTTTAGTACCATATAAATCAGTGTATTATGAAGCAGAAAGCTGGTGAATCTCACTACTGAGTAACACATTGCAGAGACAAAAACTCTCCAGTACACCATGCTATTACAGTCCTTAAAACTTTTCTCCTATTCTACAGGGCAGGGGAAGGAAGAAAACATTAAGTATCTATTTCACAATAGCATTGGAATAGAACACCTACAGCAGCTCTAGAAATCTATGCTGTGTAACTTCATAAGCTGACAGGATAATAAATTCTTTTAATTATTGAAATAAAGGCCTCAGGATTGAGTTGCCTTGAAGCACTCTTCTCCAACTGGTCTTACAAAAGATTTGCATGTTTTTTTGCTATGTCAGAATAAATTTCAGAAAGCCTACTAATAAAAGGGCAACGGAAACACATAAGGCTTGCAAATCAAACACGAGTAGAACAAGTTACAGCTCAAGTGTGCACACAGGCCAAGACTGATGCTCAGCAAAAACAGCGTACTAAAACATAGCTGAAAATAGACTCAAACTTCCAGATAAGCTTAATGAGTTCTGATTTTAAGAAGTCACGTACTGTTTTGGCTTTGTTGAGGTTTGACATTTGTATGTATCCCCTGTCATGATAACGAAGGTACAGCAAGTACACTGGGAAGCAGATCCACAGGTAAAAGCAAGGAATCCAGACCAGGACTGTGTTCTGAAAGCACGGGGTGAAGTCTGGATTTTCTGTGTGCCATGTCAGATTCCAGTCCTGGGGAGAGAAAACAGATCAGTTAAAGAAAAAGCAAACACAGAACTTCAGTATTTAAAAAAAAAGAAATAGCCACTGTCTTAGTCTGTACCTCTTATTGTGTATTACTTTATACTTGTATTAAACTGGCTCCATTTTGTGATATATCTAATTTTATTGCACTTTTCGTAGCTCAGAAATTTTACACCTTCACAAAGTGACATTAGTGTCACTTTTGTTGGTTATACATAGCTACCATTACATATAACTCACTCAAATCCAATACTGGGATCTTTAACAGTATTAATCAAGGTTTTTCACATTATTGCAGAAAAATAACACAATGCTAGCTACCTACCATTATAACCACTGCACTTCTATGTATAAATACCCACATACACCGCATTCCCAAATTTCAGTGTGAAAACACTACCTGGCACACAGTAAAAGTGAACAGCATAAGATAACATCCCTTCACTATTGGTAAAGCGGTCTCATAGCTCCCAAGCTGCCTGCAGCAAACCCAGTTGACACTTTCTAGTAATTCATAACAGGACACAGAACTTCATAAAAGGCTCGCCCGTGCAGCTCATTTCCTACTCAACAAAAGGAAATGTAAAGCAGTATAATTCCATGTTTTCCTATTTCTCTTACACGTGACTCTCAAAAACAAGATAAACAACCATACAGTCAAACCAAAACCGACACTTGCAGTAACAGAAATGTGATCACCATTCACATTACATCATGAACTTTCATACCATATTTATGATTGGCTTTTGTTAGGGAAATCTCTTGCAGGAAATTTTACCTTAAAATTACCGACTTTGCTGTAAAATTATCACAAGGGACAGTTTCTCTCAAATGCTGTAGATCCCTGACTCTCCAACAGAACGATGCAATACCAAGATACCACCACTGCAGACTGACTGTATTCAACAGCCAAAGCACAGCTCACAGACTTCTGTTGAAAAGCCACACAGCCAAGAGAACAATCCCATGCCCAAAAGCTTGTCAACTCCAGTGTCATTTCCAGTCACAAAACGTTTTTTCAGGTGGTTTCACGGCTTACAGCTGCACAGAATACAAGTACCACGACTGGGACACAATGGCAGTCAGTAACCCCTCTCCTCTATAAAAGCCTGAGCTGGTCACAGAAGTGTGTGCCACAATCCACATTTTATAGATGAGGAAACAGAACCACAAGGAGCTGTAATGCCTGTCCCCTCTATTCCAACGCTGAAGCTGAAAACGGATCCCACTACTCAGAATCACCACACTTTGATCCTTGTTTGTCACCATCTTCCACTGATTAAACAGTTTCAAACATTATCACAAAGGGAAGAAAATAGAAGAATGTAACTTGCAAAAATTTCAACTTGTGGCTAATCAGATTTTTTTTGGTCATAGAGTAGGTTTCCCCTTAAAACTACCTTTCTGTGTCAAGATGTTTTGTTGTTGTTGTTTAAAAAGAAAATATTTTTTAAATGTATGAACAAAAACATATTCCTTCCACACTTCCCTCTCAATTTCTTTCAGAATCTAGGACTTCTTTCTTGGTTAGATACAAGAGACAGTATGCACAGGACACATGGCTGTTATTTTTCTCCTCTAACTCCATAGCTTTCTGAAAAGTCTTCTCCCTTCTTATCATTTTTAATGTCAGTTGAAAAAAAAAGTATCTCCAAACCTAATACCGCCAATTCAAGGAAATTAACACTGGTAAATGTTAACAACAAAAATGCCTGATGAAGTTTCAGTGTATCTGCACAGGGGTCACCTAAGTGGTTCGTGAAAAAGCAGCGGCTGTGAGACGCCGTGGGTGAGCCACGTGCCCTGACTGCACAACGTCATCAGAAATTCCAGCTGAGTCATCCTTACATTTAGCCACCACACACGTGTTTTTTGATTTTCTAAGTCCCAGCTACTCCACCCCAGCACAATTGTGTCTCATGAGTCTGCAAAAGAGTTTACAATTCACAAATTAAGACAGTTAGCATGATTATAGGAGTAAATTGACAGAATGTAATCTGCTTTACAGCAAACAAACAAAAGCATTGACATCATTTTATCGAGTAAATTTTTTGATATCTACATCCTTAAGAAAGTTGCTGTCTCCTTTTTCAGTGTTTTTAAATGCTTGCTGTAAAACGAATCATGCAATTACCGGAAAGGAGAGAGCAGGTAATGCATGTGTCACTGGCATCCGGTTCAATCAAAGTGCTGTATCCATGACTGCTATGCATCGTGGCTAGAGGATATTCCAAAAACATGTGCAATCTCCCATTTGACTTTCATATTTGCAAGTTACGTGGCTGTGTTTCTGCACGAAAGGCAAGAGGGTACGATGCAATGGTACTTCAGGGTTACGAACAGAAAGCTGGGACAAATGGGCAGTTTGGGGTAAGATTACTGCTAGAATTTAACAGCTACAGCAACATTAGTGTATCTTCTTTCACATTTCTCCAGGACTTGAGCCAGTGGCTGCTGATAACAAATAGGAGTTTGCTTAGCTTAAATATGCTATTATTCTCTGTACAAGTGAAATGGCTACACACAGGTGAGGTGCAGAATGCTCTTCCATTTTATTGCGGGTGACAAAAGGTGAGGAAAGTATGTACAAAGAGAGAGACACGGTGGCATTTTTTCCTGCTGATTCCCTAGGTGAAATTCTCTCAAGCTATGCATACACAAGGCAGTAGCACACCCAGGAATAGAGCTGTAGATCAAATACTTGCTTCTGAGCACCTGATGGCCACATGAGATGCCTTTCACTCATGTTCACAGGAGACGAGCTGCAGACTGACCAGACTGTTTGCCAGCCACTAGAGCATGTTTCCCAGTTAACACCTGTCCAAAAGGCACATGGGTCACTCTAGAGTGAACCAATAATGAGGACAGGGGACCCTCAGAAGATCACATCAGAAGCAGGTTCACGGTCTGAACCGAGATGTTAATGCCCTCAGTGGGCAGTCAAGAGGAACTCAATCCATTACAAAAGAAAGGCATACCTGAAGTTGATAGCTTAGCTCTACAAAGTTCAATTGTGGCTAGAAAACACATCACTTTCATCATGAAACCACGATGTATTTGTATCTAACTCACAACATTCAGTTACACAAGTCTAGACTAGTTCTGCCAATTTAAAGTGCACACTTCTCTTTTGCTTTATGTAAATTCAGTTTTAGAATTTTTTTCCAGCACAAACCAAAATTCTTTACAGATGAATGCAGAAACAGTCACTGAAGCATACTGCATTTAGCAGATATTAACTAGCAAATTAATGACGTTTTCTGACTCAAGCTTTGGAAACACTATTTTAGCAAGTGCTATTGAACACTAAGCTGCCCCACTTTCTTATCATAAAGATTTTCACTCTGACTGACCAGCTAACCCATCTACTCTGCATATCAAATGACAGAGATCCAAGTATCCACTGAAAGCGTACACAAACTAGCAGCTTCCTGCCACGAAGGAGGAGGAGAAAAGGGGTTAGGTCTATAGCTATTAGACTGTATAATCTGAAAGCAGCCTTTAACTTAAGTTATGACTGCAGGAACCCACAGGAGAAGAATCAGTGTGATCCTTGTTCCTTTCTTGGTAGAGATCTGCTGTTGGCCCAGTTTTAGTCTAGTCCTGAAGAATCACATCTCAGATGTTAAATAGTTGCAGGTTGCTTTGTTGTTTGGGTTTTTTTTCCTTTTAAAATCCCTGGACAATTTTAAAGTTTCCCCAAATAGCATATCTTTAAATTTATCTGACCTCTGTCTCCAAGAAGAGCACAAAAAAAGCTTGGCGTTACCCACAATCACATGGATCTATTCACAGGTAAACCACTTATTTAACAGTGCATAAATAAAGAACTATAATAATTCCTGTCTAAAATTTCAGGAACATGTAAGATAAAAACACTGGCTGTAAGACAAAGCTGCAACATGGAAGATCAGTTACTCGGCCTCTGCTGAGGGAAGGAAGATCACACAGAAGCCTTATGCCTGCAGTGTGCCCAATGTGAGGAACAGCATTTGACACTGGACGGGACCTTGTGGCTGGCTGCCCCTCTCCTGGCAGCCAGGACAGGCTGTGAAGTGACCAGCCAGCAGCCGCCTGTTCTCACATTGATAATCCTACTTGACCCACAGCACAGTTTAAAAATCTCACTGGCAGAAATGGTGAGACCAAAATCTCTCAGTTTCACGCCTGCTGTGCGCAAGCGTGCTAGAGGTGCAGGCTGCCAACCACACTGTTAAATCCACCTGCATGAACCAGCTGTGACCGAAAGAAAGACTTAAACATTAGCACACACCTACATAAAAAATGAAATTACAAAACCACACTGGAATCTTAATATCAGGGACAACACTTACTCCTTCAAATGGAGTTTGACACTGGCATCAGTGATATCATCCACAGAAGAACCACCTCCTTTGTCATACCAAGATACAGTTGCTCAATCTTATTTTCCAATCAATAAAAAAATATTTGCATTTAATACAATGCTTACATTTAGTAGAACACAAGTAATTAGCTCTCTAATTACTCTAGCACTAACACTGTAATAGCAGTTGACAGCTTTCACTGTAACACTATCATCG
This sequence comes from Mesitornis unicolor, assembly GCF_000695765.1. Lineage (NCBI taxonomy): Eukaryota > Metazoa > Chordata > Aves > Mesitornithiformes > Mesitornithidae > Mesitornis > Mesitornis unicolor. The sequence goes on from NW_010185939.1 coordinate 30,127, forward strand.
CTTTCTCACTGAAATAGGCAGTCTCACAATCTGGCAGCTCTAGATACCGTATTAAAAATACTCCCCAGTGTAGCACCTATAAACCCATGAGCTGACTCAACCATTCAGAGGCCATCGGCCCTTAGCCTACACTACCTACAACAGCAAATTTCCTGCTTGCCTCTTTCCAGATAGGAAATTTTTCTGATCTAGCTGAGCCTACAGCCTCAGAAAAGCTACTAGCATCAGTGGACTACAGTAGCAGGAGAGTGTGTGCAGGAAAAGAACTCTGACATTGCTTTAAAAGTCTCTAATACCACCATCCTACATCAAAACCAACAGTAAAAACAATGACGCTGTTGACCGTTCAGAATTAAGGGAAGCAGTGAACTACAAAATGATCCAGATTTGACAGTAGGTTAGAAGGAGGTCTGCTTTCAAGTATGAACTTACTCAATTTTGCTTTAGAAATTTTGAAGAAAGACTGAAATATCGTTCCCAAAACACTGTAAAGACAGCATCTTTATTCTGTTGTTCACATTTTGGAGCCAGATCATGAAACATGCAGAAGTTTATCATTTCTCTAAAAGCATATTTAGAACAGAGACTACAAGAAGCACAATCACACACAGTCTTCACCTGTGTAACATTTGCCCTGGTGTGCTTATTGTTCAGGCTGAATCACAAGAGGTGAGAGATTGATAAAACAAGCAACAGGCATTTGTACAAAAATACTCCAAAAGTCCCACAAAAAGCAGCAGAAACACCCACACTTGTGTCTGCTCAGCGATAGTCACAGAAACAAGCAGCAGACAGTAACAGTGACAAACAAGACGCTACTGAGGAGTTTGCCGCAGTTGATGAGGACTGGGTTAGGGATCAGTTAA